>NW_010558270.1:28839-40715 GCF_000687285.1 Phaethon lepturus | reverse complement strand
GGCTGGGCACAGCCTCCCCAGCTCTGCCTGCAGAGAAGAGATGTAAAAGGAGGAGCTTTTTTGGTTCAACGACTGCAGAAATTGTAGCCTGGCCACCCCAGGTGTAGGGCTGGTTCTGGACCGGGGTGGGGGGGGAATGTCAAGCAAGGGGAGAAAATGAGGGTGGTGGAAAGAAGCCTGATCCAGGCTGATGAAAGGTCCCACAGGCTTAATTTTGGCCCACAGTCTTCAGTAGTGCCTGGGTGGAGCTGGGCGTGCAGGCACCCCCGGGCAGCGTGACCAAGCCGTACCCCAGGGCATGCGGGGGCTTGCACCAGCCGGTTGACCAAGCACTGAGCTCCGCAGGCCAGGGGCAGATTCCGGGAAGCCTTCCTCATACCCGGGCCCAAGTGGCCACAGCAAACCTAGAGGTGGATCTGTGTGTCCACACAACATCCCAGAGAGCCCGCGTAGGGTAACCTCCGCCCTTGCTATGTACCACATTGCCCAAATCTGTGCATACCACTGGAACTAGGAGGGGTTTGGGAGAGATGGAAGTGGACACCATGGTTCTGTCCCAAAATCATATGCCACCTCTCCAAGGCTAAGGTGGTTTTTATTTTCTCTAGCAACCCCATTTCACTCTCATTTCATCACTCTCAACTGTGTCAAACCTCAGACCTCGGTGGCCAGGACAGACAGCGCAGGCTCTGTGCAAGAGATTCACAATGCAATATGAAGCTCATAAGACATGGGAGTTCATCTGATTACCCCCAGCCTTGGGATCAGCCCACAGGGTGGCCCAGAGTAGTGCTGTGCTTTGGACACAACATGAAGGAGCCCTATATTGCTCCTGCCCCTGCCAACACGTTCCTGAAAGGGAGATGCCCTCAGCATCCCATCACTGCAGCTTCTAGACTCCACCTCTGCAGGGAAACCTTTCTCTCCTCCCTCAGAGAGGTGAAGAAACCAAAGTGGGGGGAGTATGAAAGAATCCTGAAGTATGAACTGGACCGCCAGCCATAAAGGATTCTTGCGGCATCCAAAATTAACAACTTCATTTGTTTCTACTCCAGGGCCAATGGCAGATGCATCCCCTTTGGTCGCCATGGGGCTCCTGCACCAGCTTCAGCAAGGTGGTTTGAGGGAAGGGAGGCTTTAGCGAGACCCTTGCCCCGTGCTGCTATGATCTTTTCAAGGTTAAGCACAACCACCATCTGGGAACTGAGACTGTATCTGTGTGATGCACAGAGCATCACACAGATACATAGCCTTTTTGTTGCAAAATATACACAGGTATTGAGCAAACATCAGGCACGCGCGCGCATGCAGGGCTTTCAGCAAACACCACCTCCTCTCGCATGGCATCGGGCCCAAGAGGCACCGGTTGACACCCTGAGCGTATGAATTTGCTGCTGACTCACCCTCCCTGCGAGGGGTCCCAACTGCCACCTTCCCCTCGCTTGCAAGCCCAGCACTGCACAGCTCCCTCCCAAAGGGTACGTGCTGACCCAGGACCACCAGCAGCAGGGTGCATCTCCGGTCTCCAGCCCTTACCTCCAGCCAGAGGCATCCAGCTGAGTGATCAAAAGCAAGTACGAGCAAGGCTGCCTGCAGGGAACCCGTTCTGACTCAAGCCATGTCAATTTTTGCCTGCTAGTTATTCTCTCGCAAATAACCCAGGTCTCTCTCTCTCTCTAGTGAAAAGATTTACTGAGCAGCATGTTATGTGGTGATAGAAGATAAGATCTTCACAGTCACGATAAAAGCCCCAAAACAAGGGTTGGTTTCTCTCATTCACCCAGAGAAAGATGAACTCAAGGCTGATGTCAAGGAAACCTCTCCCTCCACCCGCGCTGACCCCACAGGCGATGGCTGCGGTGCTTTGTGACTCAGAGCGTGCAGACATCAGGCAGAGCAGGTCCCACATCAAGCACCATCAGTCGCTTTCCTTCATGGAGGGTCTCTTCTGAGCTCAGCAGGTAGCCCAGGAGCAGGCAGACCACCCCTGAAGGCTCTGGCCTGGGCAGATGATCCCAACAGATAAGGTCAGACAGACAGCTCCTGAGAGGAAGGAGGTGGTCTGTCCCTGTTTTTTCACCAAGGTGTGGAGGGACAGTGATGAAGAGCTCACCCTTTGGAGGGAAGCTGTGGTTGTACAAGACACCCCCAGTTCATCTGAGATGCATGGTCCCACCAGATTACACATGCTCACAGCCAGGTATTGCATTTCCAAAATAGCTTAACCAGTAGCAGTTACTGTGCTGGCACACTTGAGTTCACACTAGGAATGACATTGGGGTGTTTGGGTGGGTTTTTTGTGTTGGGTTCTTGGCTTGTTTTTTTGCTTTTTTTTTTTCAAATCCTAACCAAAATAGTTGCACTGGAAAAACTTTCCAAGCCGCACTGGCTCGCACAGGAAATCTGTGACAGGCCAGCAAATGGTGAGCCATGCGTTGTTTCCACCACCAGAAGAAGGAAGGGCTTAGCACACATGGCCCACAGAGCGTGATGGGCAGCTGGGTCTTCTGCAGGACCTTGCGGTGTGAGTCCAACCAACGATGCTAAGAGGTCGGGAGGATCCCTTGGAGACGAGCAAGCCGCGGGGAGCAGGGCAGGGTATGCCACAGCTCTGCATCACTTCCTCCCTCCTGGAAACAGCTTTAGGAAGGTCTGAGGTGGGGAAGGAATTAATTAACTTCCTGATGGCTCAAAACGCCATCAGTATAAAGCTCAAGCTGCGGTTACAGATGGTGAGCTTAGATGCTTTGTAAAGTCCTGCCCCGTGTTTTGGGAAGGGCAGCATCTTTACAAACCTGCCATGAAACCTACTACCCACGCAGTGTCTGTAACGTGAGCTGGTCAGAACATCTTCAGTAATATATTTCTTGCTTAATCCTTTTTTTTTCATTCAAAATATGCTATTCTCGCGGCCTGGTGATCTGCAAAGATATACAGCTTCCAATGAAGTTTAAGGGGGGAGGTTTGCTAAGGTCCAGGGTGGTCTCCCTAGTCAGGTCGAGGAAGAAAGTTTGAAATACCCACCCCCCCAATAATAATTTACACCCTGCAATAGGTGTGCCAACACAATTTGGTGGAGTAAAAAAACTCTACAGTTTTTGTTCCTATGTGGAACAAAAACAAATGCTGAAAATGCAAAAGAGGTTGTGAAGCAGAATTATCAACTCCAGCCTGATCTAATCAGCTCATACGCTGGTTCACACCGGATTAGTTAACACACACAGAAAAAAACCAACCACTTTTATTTTCCTAATGACACTCATCAGACTCAGTGTTTATATTAACAACCTTTGCAAGGACTTTGACTACCTGCTCATCTCCCTGACACTTTTCATAGCGGATGTAAGACTGCCCCAGCATGCTGACAGTGGTTTGCTCCCTTTACAGTGGTGGTGATGACTGCAGTAGGGGAGGAGGAATGAACCCCCTCCACACCCCCAAAAAAGGGACGAGTGGCCTTCATGGCAGGAAGGAAATGCATGTATCTGTGTGTGGAGATAGCACAACAAGCGAATGTTTCCTTCAGCATTCCTCCCCCTCACGCACACACCCATTGCCTGGAGCTACAGGAGGCAAAAGTATGTGGGAGCCTTTTGGTAAGGTATTGGCAACACATCTCCCTCCTCATTAGGGCATCGAGGTGTGCAGGGTGGCAAGGAAGACCAGAATTAGAGCAGGCTGATGGGATTTGAATCACTGGGATGGGCTTCCCCTCTCCAAAGCTGCCCCTGGCAAAGGGGCTCTACCTCAACAGGGCTGAGCCTGGAAACCTCACACTTGGCTTCCACCTCAACCTTGCTCGCAATTGCCTTATTCTTAAAGCATTATCCCCGTGGGATCAGTCCCAGCTTTTTTAACTCTCCAGAAAATGTGCCAGCCTAGACTCCATCTCGCTGCTCATTTTGAATCCAATTTGGTTGGCTGCTTCTGTGTCAGACTTTGCAAGTGGACCATTAAAGCCTGCCCTCCGCTGCATAAGAAGAGTCCACCCCCGAACAGAGGTTACAGTGAATTCAGGGGACCAGTATCTGCTCTGCCCAGGTATGACCCACTCTGTCTAGAAACTGGGAGTGAATTCAGCTCTCCAACAAAGGATCCACCTTTGTTTTTTACCAGTGTGTGTGCAAACAGAATTTGACTCTGAGGACTCCACATGGACTGAAGATGGAGACACAAAGAGAGGGTTCTCACCTGCTTCAGGGAGAGAAGAAATGACTGTCCAAGAGGCAAGGTGATGGGGAAGGGAGCCCAGAGAAGGAACAAATCCAACTGCGTTTTCATTGCAGCAGGCAACAGCTCACCAAAGCCACCGGCTTTTCATTAGTGCTTTCCTCGCATGCTGAGGCTGCAGCCACAAGAGGTCAATGTGACCACGTCAACCTCAGTCAGCTGTCGGGTGCTGCACAGACCCCCTTTGAAACTCTTGGATGACAAACAGAAATATGAAGTAGGTAGTTTTTTCCACCTCTCAGGACATAACTTTGGGGTAGATTTGCATATAAATCAATATTCAAAGCATTAATCACAATGTGACCTCAGCGCTAATCTTGGAAAAAAGGGCTTGAGAATGACAATGTCCCCAGTTAGCATCCTGAAAATACTCTAAATTGAGACCCTGTTACTTGCCCATGGTCCTGCAGGACCTCACAAGTGCTCCAGTCACTCTGGGCATGTCTCATACTGCTGGTTTCAGTGTCACTCAGGTGTTTTCCTCAGTCCCAGACCTGCCCTGTCAGCAACACGTGGAAATGGGCTATCTGTCCTCCCCTGAGTCCCACTTCTGCTCCCTGGGGCGTAAGGTCTGTCACAGTGAATGAGGTCTGCCACAGATCCAGGCTGGCTGAATAAAACGAGTAGCTGACCTGCAGCCAGAGGAAGGCAAATGAGCCAGGTCATCAATCTGGATTAGAAGTCAGACAGGGAAGACGGCACTGTGCAGAACAGAAATCAATATGTCTAGATAGCTCCGTAGCATCCAGCCATTCCTCTGCACTCCCACGTGTACTAGTTACCCTCTCTTCCCCATTCCACCTATGCCTTCCCCTTGACCTCCTCAAACAGCCACAGAGAGGTCATTTCCATCCTAGCCTCCCCACCCCTTTATCATCTGTGTGGACACCTACCTAGTCAGAGCAAACAAAACACTCCTATTACCGCTCCAGCAGAGCTCCAGCCTCACCTCCAGCCTCATGGGATGTCAGATTTCCCTAGACGAGAAATGTCTTCTTCTCCAAGACTCCACTGAACTACAGGATCATCAGTGGTCAGCTGCCCAAAGCTAGCCAGCTGCCCAAACCAAGCATGTTTCCACCCTCTTGTATGAGCTCCAGCATAGGATGGAAGCAAAGATAGATCAGAAGGCAAACCCTGCCTTGTGTTTGCAGTGCAGCTAAAGTTAAAGTCACTGAGACAGTGAGAATCACCAGCACCAGCTCATATGTCATCATGCAGATGAGCAAACTGACTGTGAGCAGTTTGAATTCAGAAGAATAAATTGCCACCAAGGGATTAGCTACTTAGCTGGGAGCTCTGCTCTGCCCACTTCAGAAATGCCCTGGTCCCTCATGCAGCTTTGACAGGAGGAAAGGAGGGAGTTTAGATGGAAAACACCACTTCCATCTTCCGCCTCCCTGAGGAAGGGGGTTGATCAAAGTCCTATATGGCTCTTCTCCTGAACTGGTACACAAGCATGGCCCAGGGTCTCTGGTAGCCAAAGTCCCTAAGAATTGCTGTCAGGCTGAGCCTGGCCAGATCCTGACAGCAGAGAAGCAGGAGGGGCTGATACCATCCCATAACACCCATGACACCAAACATGTGCCGTATCAGGGAAAGGGACAGGGTTCATATGTTGGCAAAGGAAGGTACTGCCCACCAGCAAATATGCTCCATAAAGCAACAGACAACATAATTTAAGTCCCAAAAAAACGAAGTTGGGACTTTGAGTGCACAAGCTGGTGATGTACATGGCAAGGCATGTTGGCATTTCAGCCTGCAACCCATCAAAGCACCAGCAGCAACTGTCAAAGGACAGATCCTGGTTCACCTGTGCACCTGGCCTTGCAGCAAACCCCAGCCTGGTGGCTTTCTAGCCCCAGGAGTACCTGACTGTCCTAGGGAGGGCAATGCAACTGCAAAAGGGAGAGGCATGCTGAGACTTTTCTGGGGTTTCAGTAGGCCAGGACTTTTTCCACATGGCTGGAGGGCAAACTGTCCAGGACATAGACAGGGCAAAGAGCTGAGATCATGCAACCAGGGTCAAAGTCTCTCTGGAGAGAGCAATGTCACCAGCACTTGTAACACTGCTCCAGAGCCATAGGGTGGCACCAGCCCACCGTCCAACCTCTTGGGGAGGAAGGTGGCTGGGGAAGTGCCAGGGCAAAGCCCAAAAGTTTTGGGTCACCATGGTCTTCTGCTGGAGCCCTTGCGAAGGGAAGGATGGGGGGAGCCAAAGGCCGTGCCCCCGTTCCTGCCACGCAGACCTGCCAGGGCTCCTCACTCCTGACTGCTGAGGCCCTTCCCGAGCCTTTCCACTCTGAAGATGCTGGGCTCACACCAACATGCACCCACTCCTCTCCATCTCTGCCCTGATCTATGCCAGGCCCAGCTATTCTCATCCTACAGCTGATCAGAGAGCGCTGCTGCACTGAGCCAGGCCCAAGCTTGGGGGACAGGGCACAGCAGGGCACAGCAGGGCGGCAAAGGCGCCGCACCTCCCCTCTGCTCCCGTTAACGGTGCCTGACGGGGTGTGCCCCGGGGCGTCTGTCAGAGGTGGTCTGCACGAAGCACCCCTCAACACACATTCAGCATGGGCTACAAACCAAATCTGAGACCTGACAGGCTTGGTACAGATGTGATCTCAGGCAGAGTGCTTAGGTGCCGGAGGTGAAGGTGAGAGCATAACATCTTGGACCTTTTTTCCTTCCCCACGTACCACCACGGCCACACCAGATGCCCTGCAGGATGTGACCCTAGATAACGTGGGAGGTCTTGCAGCCCTTCTGCCTGGTGCGCAGGCTCTGTGCTGGAGCCATCGTGGCTGAGCATGGTGTGATCTGTAACCTTTCCCTAAGCACTGCTCTATGCTTGGCATTCCCAGGGCTCCCCATTCCTGTGTCCCAAAGCCAATATACCCAGCTACCTCCTCAGCTTGGCCAGAGTGGCTCTTTGCCCTTCAGACCATCCCGCAGAGGACATCTGCCAGAGACAACCATGGGAGGAATCAAAGCCTGGGGTGCAGCAGGAGCTTCCCAAGAAGCCAACCCCAGCCTCCCCACTACACCAGACCATCACAAGACCCGGGAATGTAACCCCAGCCCCACTCCTGGGGCTGGATGCCCATTTCCCCCGGGGAAGGAGTCATGCCCTGCCCCAGGGATGTGATCCCCGGGCTGAGAGCCACAGACAGACACTAGCTGGAGCCCGTCCAAGAGCAACGAGCTTTCCAAGTCCTTTCCCTTTCTTGGGGGTCTGGTAGTCACATAAACAGGAAAAGCCTGGCCCTCTCCCCCATCCTTTTCCACGGCTTTGCCTCCCTCCCCTCCTCTCCGTCGCGCGCCGGCGTGATACAAGCCCCAGCGTTGGGCTGCTTGGCCCCCACAGGAGGAGCTGCCGCCTGACCCCTGACCTCCAGGCTCCGCATTTCCTCTGGCAGCCGAGGAGGGAGACGAGGCCCCTTCTTCCAGACGCTGGGGCATAAAGGGGCCTCTGCAGGGCAGCCGGGGAGGAGAGGAAAGATTATGGCAGACCTTTGCCAGCAACCTGAGGTCTGAGGAGGCAAAAAAGCCAGCTGCCCTGGGAGAGGTGGGAGCATCGCTGGGATAAGGAGCCTCCAGCCAAAATGACAGGGCGAGGGCCGCTCTCCCGCCCCGGCCATGCAGCCAGCTCTCCAAACCCTTCTTTATCTCCTGGCACTTATTTTTAAAAGCTTTGTGGCCTTTCCTCCTAAAACCAAAGGCGGCCACACCAGGTCAAGGCGGCTGCCCAGGAGGGGCCAGAGCGGTTGCCTGCAGGAGAAGGGCGCAGCTCCTCCTCCAGCCCACACAGCCGCCCTTGAGGAGCCCAGCGCTGTTAACCCTCAGCAAGTTTAGCCCAGCCACAGGAAAAAGTGCCTGTCCTAAGATGAAAAAGTTGGGACTACTTCCTAGGAGGATGTTACCCCTTTCCCCCAGGTCCCTCTAGGGAGGACTAAGCGAAAACAGGCATCTCCTGCCCCTCTGCACGTCTCCCATGGGTCATCATGGGGAGCAGGACTGAGATCTCCAGAGAGGAGCAGGGAGAAGAACCGAGTCTTGCTGCAGGCGTTCGGCTTGAGAGACAGCTCCCCGTCCCAGGGCTCCCAGTCCATGCTTGGGCTCTGTGCCAGCCTCGGCTTGTAAAAGCCAAAGACACTGGCCAGATGTGATGCCCGCTCTTCACAGCCTGGCAGGAGGTGCCAGATGCCTGGCGAGAGTGGGGAGAGGGGATGGCATCCCGGATGGAAACCTCTGGCATGCCTCTGCGCTGATCTCCACTCTGCCCTGGAATGCGCCCGCCAGCAGCATGTGGGAAAGTGGAGTCAGCAGAGACCTTGGATGTGTCAGCTCCCCGGCTGAGTAAACAAGAGGAGCCCTGGCAAGCATTCAGCCCCAAGCATCCAAGACCTTGAAAAAAGGGGGCTGGAGACGGGGAGGTTCTTCTGTCCCCTCGTTGCTCAACCCCTGCAAAATATCTCCTAACTTCTCCCCTACCCCAGGTGCTATCGCCACCTCCACTCACCCCTGCCACGTCTGGAGAAGTGTGGGGAGAGACTCTCCCTGAGGCGTTTCCAGCACCTGGCTGTCAGATCTAACAACCCCGGAGGAAATGACCCCTGGGAGAGACACTGCCACAAAAGGAGGGTCTGGAGAAGAAAGAGGTGGGATAAAAAGATTTATCACCCCCTCAATGCACAGTCATCCATGCCCCTCGGCCGTCTCCCAGACAGCAGGGAGCACAGAGCATGGGGAGAGCTTCCACCAGCAGTACTGGCACTGCCTTGGTGGGTGCAGTGACGGCCAGGACAGAGAGGCGTGCTACAGCTCCCAAATAAATACCTCCCCGGCCCCAGCTGGGGACATTCCCACTGGGGGATGCCAGCTCCAGCCACCATCCCTGCATGTTTCACAGGCTCACGGAGACGCTGCGAAACAACAGGTTTACCCAGTGCCGGTCGGAGACATGCTCCCACCACTCTTCGGGTTGCTGGCGTTGCCTCCCTCATCTCCTCCATAAAGCGCGCCCGTGCAAGACGGCCCCTCGTCCCCTCTCCACCCAGGCATGGCAGCCTGGTTTGGCGTCTGGGGAAGAGGGATGGGCTGGGGAAGGTCTCCCTCGCATCCCACCGGTGGACCCGCTCGTCTCCTGGGGGGCGAGCTCCCGAGGCGGCGGTGCTGGGAGGCTGTGCCCGCTCTCTGGCCACCGTCCCGCGTCCCCTATCGCTCCTCGGCAGGCGCGGACTCCCGGAGAATGAGCCATTGTTCCCCGGCCCCGCGGCCTCTTCCTGTCCCCGTAGGGCTGCGAGACAAACAAAAGCAGAGCCAGACGCTGTGGGGAGGAGGCCGGGCCTGCTCCCCTCCGCCAGATCCCGCAGCAACCCTGCAGGCAGGCAGGCAGGCAGACGGATGCCCGCCTTGGGGGAATGGGCAGGGACACCCCTATTTTTAGCTGCCTCTGCATCCCCACCCCCTTCCTTCCGTGGGCCAAAAATACACGAGCTGGATGGACAGGCAAAATCGTTACAATAGAAGAGTTGTCCAGGCCTTGTGTCCAGCCACTCCCCTTGCTTTCACCTCTTGCCTTTGGCCAGAACAGGTTCCTCACACATGGTCTCCCTCTCCTCCCACGGATGACTTATCTCTTCATCCCCATCCTTCCTCATCCCCGCTCCCCGTCTGCTCCATGGATCCATTCCCCCACCCCTTGACAGTGCCCTCTCCCATGCCATGCCAACCCTGCAGACCTACTCCCTTCTCTGGAGACCCTCACCTCCTCCTTTCCCCAAAGCACCTTCCCCCACCTCCTTGCACAATCCACCTCCAAAAAGCTCTTTTCCTCTAGGGCTCCCCCAGTTTCCCGCTCCTCACCCCATCCCCTGTGCATCCTCCCTCCCCACTGCATCCCTCCTGCCCTGGCCATCTCCCCACCTGAGCAACTTCCATCCCAGCTCCCTCCAGCCTGCGTGGGCTTTAAATTCCTGCAGATGTGCTCCCCCTCCTTATCCTGCCCGGGGAACATATTGGAGGGAGGGCGAATGGGCCCACAGATGCCCCTGCACACAGAGAGCTGCTGCTCCAAGCAGCAAATGGGTATCTGAGCCACCGCCCCGGTCCTTCCTGCGCTTTCTTAAGGTCTATGAGAAGGAACCGGAGAATCAAGTGGTGTTTGGGGGAGTTGTTCTGGGGACACGTAATGTACATACATACATGTATATATATATATTTACATCTCCTTTCCCGGCGCCCGGAATCACAGAGGTGTTTCCAGGCCACAGGCAGCTGTTCCTGGATTGCTTCTGGTTTATGCAGCATCCTCCCTCCCCTCCCAGCCATGTCCCAAATCCCCCCTTCCCTCTCCTCTGCGCCCAGGGGAAAGCTGGAGGGAAAGCACAGATTGGGGCTTGTCCCAGGGTCTGTCCCTCTGTCCCCCCTCCCACAGCACCTCCCCAACACCCCTACAGCACCCCACATCCCTGGTTTACCAACAGGATGAGCATAGGCGGAGGAAGCCGGGGAGGATGGGAGGAGAAAAAGGATGAAAACATTTGGGATAGGAGATGGGCAGAGGGAGGGAGGCAGCCCGCCAGCAAGCCTGGGAACTCATCCCTACCTCCTCCTGGGCTTTGGCAAACCCCGAGGCTTTGAGTTCCCAGCCCAGCTCCCGAGGGAAAAGCAGCCCCCACCGCCCTTTGCAAACCGCACAGGCGGGACGTGGTCAGTCCCATTCCTTTGGCCTCCTGCTGCTCCAGGGAGGGGAGCTGGAGGAATCAGTAGGGAAAATTAGAAATGGGTTTTTACAGAGGTCTACCCACCCTCTTCTAGCGTGAGTGGGTCTATCCCGATGCTGCTGCCTGCCCGGTGGTGTTTGCTGCAATGCACCCCTTTCCTTCCCCAGTGCAGGACAAGGATGCCGGGAACTGCAGTGGTCTCATCCCTCTCCTTGGTTATCACAAAGGCTACAGACACAGAGCTGGGGACCTGCAGCACAACCCCGAAAAAGGGCTGAGCCTGGCCCAGCACACCCCTGGAGGTGCCGTCAGTGGAGGAATCATCTGGTGAAGAAACTACGGGGCACGAGGGATCCAGTGCTCACAAAGCCAGCGCTGGCATCAGACCAGAGATGTGCTGGGCAGACGCTGGGTGCCTCACACCTATCCCTCGCCCCGGGGTGTCACCTCCTGCCACCATCCTGGCTTGCTCACCCTAAAACCGGCTCTGCCTCCAGCTCCTCCCCAGGGCAGTGAGACGCAGGCTGGAGGCAGCACCGAGGGCCACAGGCTGGGAGCAGGGAGGAGGGACCTGACAGCACCAGGGTGAGGGGAAGCTGGATGAGGCCACGGTGGGATGTGCAGTGGGGCAGGGGGCCCTATGGACTCCCCTCCCCATCATGGCAGAGGTCTGTCCCCCACCCTGTTGCCGGCAGTAACTCCCATACCCGTGCGGTATGTGCCCTCCTGGCCGCTGCGAGGAGAATGGAAACATCTGGAAGTCACCCGCAAACGAGCGGCGCTCCCAGTTAATGAGGAAATATGAGCCGGAGACCCTGGGCAGCAACAAGATATCTGCTTCTTGTGCGCTGAGCGAGGCACCCCTTCCCACCAATCCCCCCGCCTGCCCTCCTTCCCCAGGAAATTTCCAGAGAT
>NW_010558270.1:24992-28731 GCF_000687285.1 Phaethon lepturus | reverse complement strand
GTGTTGCCCTTGCCACCTTCCCTCGGCGCCCCCCAGGCACTGGGGAAAAGGAGAAGGGGGGTTTTTCTTCTATGGAGGGTTGTCCTGCATCAGCCTCCTTCAGGTATTGGGTCTGTGAGCAGCGGAGCGGAGGCTGCAGAGCAAGATGGGAGGAAGGACTGAGCACCTGGAAGTGTGGGGCAGAGACCTCAGCCCTCCCCCCCCACCCCCAGCATCCCTCTATCTCTCTTTCTATCCCCATCACACTCAGCCACCCAGAAGACCTTGGCTCCACGCCGAAGAGATGAGCGCTGGGAAGAAGAGGGGATGCAATTTGCGCAGCCCCGTCTTTGATGTTGTGGGAATCAAAGCAAATCCTCAGCCGGGAAAGCTGTGGGGCCACTTGTCTGCTCCCATGATAAGCCCGATGGCCGGTCTCTCTGTAATGGTGAGACTGGTACTGCTGCCTGGGGCACAGAGTTACAAACAGGATGAAAGGTTGGGGTGACTGAAGGTAAATGAGGTAGCCGGGCTGGGAGGGGTCCAGGCACTAGCTCCTGCCCAGGGCACCCAAGGGTGGTACAGTGGCTCTGCAGCACCGTCCAGCCCCACAGCCACCTCTCATTTATCAGCCAAAGCGGATAAACAGGCTGGGAGGCAGGATCATATGGATTCACTTTCCAAGCAGCTGTATATGAAAGAAGGGGGTTTCAAGGGGGTGCAGCCCCTGCTAGGGTACAGCTGGAGGGGCTGCACCACCTCTGCTCGTACCCAGGCAGCCAGAGGCCAGGATGGGCACTGAGTCCTGGAGCTGGCACATACCCTGGAGGTCTCCAAAGCACTTCAGTGCCAGCCCCAGAAGGACAAAAGTCACAGCCCGGCTGGCATGGCCACAAGACTACAAGGTTTGCGGAGGGGTGCTGAAGAGGGGGGATTTCCAGCTGCTTTCCTGGAAACAGAGGCTGTCCTGGCCTGGAGCGCAGAGATGTTTGGAGCAGGGGCAAGGAGGAGGAGGAGGCGGTGGAGAGCCGGCCGCCCTGTGAGGAGCGGAGCGTGGCCCCTGTCCCATCTGGAACAAATTTGTTCTGCATTCCCCGGCGGAGGCGGCTGCCGTCGTCCGGGCTCCGCTCCCCACCGCAGCCCCCACTGCAGGGCACAGGGATGGGGGTGAGGGGAGTGAGGGGAAGCCCCTTGGGCTGGGGGTGGAGATGCCCTGGCGGGCCATCTAGAGGGAGGGGACCCAAAGAAAGTGTGTTTTCCTGCCTCTCCCAACTCCCTCATTGGCCTCCTCTGTTCGGGACAAGGGGGAAGAGATGCCTGCCATACCTCTGGCAAGCAGGGACGATGCAGGTCATGATTTCTCCTCCTTTCCCTGCTGATGGCACAGCTGACCACCCCTCAGACCTGAGCTCCCGACTCCCTCCAGGACATAGACCCATTTAGAAGTACCACCAAAGTTCACAGTCCATGTGCTCTTAATCCCTAATGGAGAAGACCTCCACAGAAGTCAGGAAACCGAAGTATCCCATTTCACAGAGGAGAAGCCTGAGGCTGAGAGGCTGAGAATGGTGCCAAAACCCTACTTCTGCTTAGCACACCTCTGAGCAATAAGGTACTCCTGCCCAGGCACCCCTGAGCCTAGCAAGAGGCTCCATTTTGACATCTCCTCTGCAGACATCTTGTCATCCCTTCAGCCAGGCCCTGCTTAACCCCAACAAGTCTCGTCTCGCCTTCACCAGCAGAGACACCTCCCTTCTCCTACACAGGGCCCTGAATAGGTGCTTGTGCCTGGCCAAGTGCTTCCCAGCAGAGCCACCAAGTCTCGCCTGGAGGCCACAAGGGTCACTGATGGCACTGGTGATGCCCACCAGCAGGTTGCCCCTCATTGGCACGGATAGGGTCTTCTGCCCTGTGACCATCAAGGACATCAAGGACAAAGCAACAAAGCACAATGCCAGCGGGATGTGGTGTCCTATGTGTGGGCAGAAACCCTCCCTGGTGCCACCAAATGAGCACCTCCTTGAATTTACCCACTGCCACCACCTCACCCTGGTCTGATGCCATGCTGTTGATACGATGCTTGTCCTGACACCGTAACACTTGTCCTGACCCCGTAACACCCACCTGACCTACGCGGCCTTCAGGGAGGCTGTTACCCTGCTAAGGCACAACCCAGCGCTACCCACAGGCCCTGGCATGACCACGCACCTCCAGACCCCATTCCTGGTTGGCAGCAGCTACACCACAGGCACAGGGGACTTCCCGTCCAAGGTGGGATGGGATGAGCCCGTCTGATACATTTGGGGGTCACAGACAGAGGGAGCAAACTCCTCTCCTTTGCCCCCCAGCCAGGCTCCCCATACCAGCTTAGCCAGCGATCTGGGCTTCCCCCTTCCCCCAAATCTGCTGAAGCGGGCGCCTGGGAGTGGGGAGGCAGCCAATGCCGGAGGACGGGAAATGGCACTGGGGAAGCAGGGGAGGGGGGAGCGGCAGAGAAGTTCCTGAAGTTTTCTGTCCTGGATAGTTGGAATAAATCTCATTTTCTCTGGTCTCCTTGCCGAGGCGAGGATTGGCTCGGCACTGCTGCAGCCCGCCCTCCTCCGTCCCACGTCCCCTCCCCGCCAGCTTCGCTCCCTCTCTCCTGTGGCATCGGGGCGTCAGCCTGGGAGAGCCAGCCTTGGGGGGACAGCCGTGGGAAAAGGGGGGGGCACGCCTCCCCTCTCTGCCCCCCCTGCTCCGGGACGCAGAACTGGTAACCTTCGGAGAAAGTTGCGGGGTCCCACAGGGAGCGTCTCCCAACTTTTCGGCAGGAGGACAGGAAAAAAAAATAATAACCCTGGTTCAGAAGAGGTAAATCCTGAAAGTTTTGATTCCTCGGTTTGTAGAGCTGGGCGGGGGGGGAGGTCAGGAGCAGAAGGAAAAGGGTGGAGAGGGTGGCAGGAGAGGGGAGAAGCGGGAGGGGTGGCAAGGCGATGGAGACAGGGAGGATGGCAAAAAAGAAAGGGAGAAGAAGAAGGAATGCAACAGGAAACTGGGAGGAAGGAAAGTGGGAGCAAGGAGAGGGGAGACAGGCCGGGGGTCCAGGAGAGAAAGGGGGCAAGGAAGGGGTCCCAAGGACGGGGGAAAGCAGCGGGGCACCCCCCCTACCGCACCCCACTCTGGATACCCCTCGAAGCCCCGCAGGCTCTCAGTGCCTTGATTTTGGGGGTTTGGAGGAAGAAAGGGAGTGCTTTTGGGCAAGGGGGCAGAGAAAGGATAGCTGGAAACCACCCATCTTTGGAGCCCCAGCCCCCCTCCCTGTCCCAGCCTGTCTGCTTGGAAAAATACCCTTGTTATACGGAGAGATATAACTATATATATATAGCAGCTGGCAGCACCGGAGTCGAACTCAGGCTTGTCTGCCTACTGCCCGGCACTACTCCAGGGGAGCTGGAAGAGGCCCAGCCCAGTCAGCCAAGCCCCTTTCCCCCTTCCCCAAAAGCCTGTCCCTGCCGGCTTTCCCCATCTCAGAACAAAGTGACCCAACAGGGGAGCCTCTGCCTCCCTTCCTCCAGGGAAAGGGAGGATTTTTGGCACTCAGGAAGGCTGGGATAGCCTTCCTGGCCGCCCACAGTTTCCACCCTCTCTTCCCCCTGTTGAGACCACCCCAAACATCTCCTCGCCCTCTTTTGGAGTATGTCCCTTTGGGGAGGGGGGGTGGTAAGGAGAGGAGGAGGAGGAAAGAGGCTGCTTTCAGCAGCTCCAGCCAACTAGACATCTG
>NW_010558270.1:24477-24938 GCF_000687285.1 Phaethon lepturus | reverse complement strand
CCTGGCGAGTGGAAAACCAGTGGAAACCAGCTGAACTCTGGGGGGAAACGGGGGAGGCCAGGCTGGGAGGAGGAGGAGGAGCCGGCGGTTGGTCTTTGAGGGCAGGGGGCTTCCCAGAGGAGGTGAGGAGGGAGACGGGGAGAGGATGCCGGGGAGAGGATGTGGGGAAGGGGAGGTCAGGACAGGCTGCGGGCTCTCCATGCCAGAGGCTGGCGAAAGCAGCAGGCTGCCGGACGGAAGCAGTGTCCGGATGGACGGGCAGCCAGACGGGGGGGGTCCCCTTGCCCAGTGGAGGAAAGGAGAGCACACGGGTCACCTTTTGCCCACAGAATCACGAGTTTCCCCCGCGTGGAGAAGTCCGCTTGGGTGGAGGGGAGAGCTCAAAGGGGCACAGCCGGCATGGAGACGCACCAGGGGAGGAGGAAAAAGGGGGAGATTGGGGGGGGAAAACACCCCGCCTG
>NW_010558270.1:23536-24314 GCF_000687285.1 Phaethon lepturus | reverse complement strand
GAGTCGGCTGCCTGCCAGCAGGCAGGGAGAGCCGGGGGGCAGGAGGTGCTGGCTTGCGTCCCTGGGGTGGCCAAGGGACAAGGAAGGAGAAACATTTTCCTCCTTCCAGCTCCCCACTCAATAATTCTCCAGGCAGGGAGCAAGGGGATGCTCTCTTCCCGCAGCCGCCCTTCCCTGGCCTCCCCACCCCATCCCCAGGGTGATGCCAGCCCCGGTTCCCCCCAGGGGTCTGCAGGGCAGCTCTGCTGTGCAGGGGACCTGGGGTACGGGGTCCACCCCTCAGAGTAGCCCTGCCCAGTGCAGTACATGCTGAAGGGCACAGACCCCATTTAGGGTTTCTCAGGGGCTCCAATGTGCAGAGGGAAAGGAAAACTTGAGGGCTGTAACTCGCCTAATACCCTCTCCTGGGGTCACGTGCCTTCCTGGGAGACACAGGAACAGCTTAAAAATGGGGTTGCATCTCTCTCCCTGTGGTCCCAAGACCCTCGTTGTGCTGCAGGGACCACCCCGGTGGTTTCCTTGCACTCCAGGAAAGCCCTGACCCAGTGGCTATGGGTGGGCTTCTGCCAGAGAGAGGAAATTGCTCCCCGGTTGTCCTCCCACCCCAAATCTGCCACGTGCCTGGCCCGTCCCGGCCGCAAGGCAGCACCACATGGCCTCCGTGAGCAGGAGGCAGAGGTGGGCTGCGTGAGCCGGGGAGCTGGGGGCCAGCAGGAAGCCAACCTGCCAGCGTCCCACTGCCACCGGCCACTGCCACCCCGGGAGGGCGGCAATAGCG
>NW_010558270.1:23232-23508 GCF_000687285.1 Phaethon lepturus | reverse complement strand
GCCACTGCCACCCGGGGAGGCAGCCAATGGTGCTGGGAGCTGCCGGGGGAGGTTTGTTTTCCCTTCCCCAGGCATTAACCCCTGGCAGATAAGAGGGGCCCTGGGTGAGCAAACAAGGCCAGGGCAAGGCAAAAACACGTGTATCCAACCAGGAAAGCAGCTTCATGTCCAGGGCTGCCCCTCGCCGGAGGCTTTGCCACACTGGCACCGCCTGAGCGCTCCGAGGTGACGCGGGGACAGACGGGGGAGGCAGGCAGCGTGGCGGGGGAGGCGGAT
>NW_010558270.1:22636-22973 GCF_000687285.1 Phaethon lepturus | reverse complement strand
GGAGCCGTGCAGCGATGGGGGTCCCGGCACATGGGGGCTGAGGGATACGAGGCTCCTGCATCGCTTCTTGGCATGCTGCCCTCCGCGGCCGGCCCTGCTGAAGGGACCCAGCTCCACCCTGTTCCCCCAGACCCGGAGTGGGGACTGAGCCCAGGGAAGGGCAAGTCGCCAGGCGGGCACCTGGACCACTGATGCTCTGAGGTACCCTGCGTCCCGAATTCTCTCCTTTCCCCAGCCTGCCCTCTCCCTCTTGCCACACACACAGCGACAGGGTATCTGCTGATCCAAGTGACCTCCCCGCTGACCAGGGAGGGCATCGCCCTGCCGTCGTGCACCC
>NW_010558270.1:21453-22621 GCF_000687285.1 Phaethon lepturus | reverse complement strand
TCCCTGTCCCCCAGTGCCTCCAGGCCCTGCCTGAGTGCAGGGACCCATCCCCACCTTCTCCTCCAACATCAGGCAATCACCTCCCTTGGCGTGCCTCAGTTTCCCCTGCCTGCAAAGCAGTTGCCCTCCCCGCACCCTGCGGCTCCCTGCTGCTCTGACGTGTCTGCCCAGTACCCGGGGAGCCAGCCAGAGGAGGACAAACAAACCAATATACAAATATTGCATTTCCCCTCTCCACTGTCCCTCCTCCCCGAGAAGTACACGGTCCCCAGGCCTCACCCTCTCCCCAAGGGTTCATCTGAATAGCAAAAAAGAGGGAGAGGTTTCTTGCCCCGGGATCCCAGGCAGCCGGGCAGGGCACTGCTCCGGGAGGAGGTGCTGCCCAGGAGGGAAATCCTCAGCCTGCGTTGTGGCATGGGTCCGGCAAAGCTCCTTTGCAGTCAAGGGAAACTGAGGCACTCCAAGGGAGGTCAGAGGGGTGAGGGAAAGCATGTGTTTTGGGGGTAAAGCCTTTTTCTTCCTCCCTAAGAGGAGGGCCAGGAGAGGGGGACAGCCAGTAGCAACCTCTCTATTGTTGCTCATGCACCGCCTTTAACCTCCCCAGCCAGTCCTAGGGGTACAGCTGATGTGGTTGTGCAAATCCTCTCTGAGGGCTTCACTGTTCCTCTTATCTTGTTTAGGTGGCCGACGAGGGGACCAAGGCGCTTGCCCTGCCAGCCCATCCCAAGCTCCCATCACCCGCTGCCCCATCTGTGACCGGCTCCCACTCACCCAGGGGTAGCAGAAGACGGTGGATTAACCCCTAAGCCCGTGGTCAGACACAGCTTCCAGCAGCCTCCGCAGCACCGGGAGTGACCCCAGATACCCGCCGGGGACACCTCCGTGCCACCACCGTCCTCACCACTGGGGACGTATCTGCTGAGGGTGATTTCATGAGCATGACGTAGTGCAGGGAAGCGGGGGGACAGGCACCCTTCCCACCTGCTGAAAGCCAAGGTGACGTGAGCTGTTTCCCCAAGAGCATTGGAGCAGGAGCGATGGGGAGGCCGGCAATGTGACAGGCCACCCTAGTGCTGGAAGCCCGGCAAGGGCTGGTTTTTGGAGCTTTTTCAAAGGCCGGGGCAAGGTGAGGGGTGCAACATGAGCCTGGGGAAGCTGCCGGTGCTCA
>NW_010558270.1:19528-21422 GCF_000687285.1 Phaethon lepturus | reverse complement strand
CACGGTAGGCGGCGGCTGAAGTCGGAGTTGACACCAGACATGATCAGCCCGCCACTGGGGGACTTTCGGCACACCATGCATGTGGGGCGTGGTGGGGACGTCTTCGGGGACACCTCTTTCCTCAGCAACCATGGTGGGACTGACACAGCCAAAGCCAACAACTTCTTTGCCCGGACGCTGCGGCACGTCCGCCGGACGCCACTGAGGAGCCGGGGTGGTGGGAGCCAAGCGGGGGCATCACCCGCCCCCCCAGCCGTCTCGCCCATCATCAAGAATGCCGTCTCACTGCCGCAGCTCAATGAGGGGACGTACGATGGCGGCGGCGGCCGGGGCTTGACCAGCAAGTTCTCCTTCAAAAGTGCCTCCAACAGCTTCTCCAAAACACACCAGGCCTACGGTGAGTGACACGCAGGGCAGAGGCTGATACACTGTGTATCCTCTGCAGCCCTTCTCCATCACTCCATGCCTGAGTTTCCTCACTGAGGGACTTTAAGCTCTCAGCAGAGACAGGACATTTAAGAGTCCCCAGTCCTGGTAATCCCTGCAAGGAGATAACCCTAACCTTGCTTTCAACCGCGATCCTTGCTCCTGCCCTTGGAAGGTCTCCTCCCAGGGTGTCCCCCAAAGTGGAGCATGGATGGTTTCTCCTCCTTCTCCCTCCCCCATAGCCCCACAAAGCTGGAAGCCTGTGTGGAGTAGTTGTAAGGGGGTTCCCCTCATCTCTCCCCAGCCCTACGACTTCCCCATGAGCTTCCTTCCCGAGGAAGCCAAGAGGGTGCTGGGACAGCAGGGCAATACCCACACCAAGGATGCAGGGTCAAGGGGACTCACTTCCACACAGATACTGTAACCTTGTCCCTAGCTGTGCCAACCCCTCCATCTCCATGTGCTCCTCAAGGGACTCAATCCCCCCCTTCCCCATTGTGCCCACATCCTTCACTGCCAGACAGGGTCCAGGAGGGACCTTTGGGGAAGAGTTGTGGAAAGGATGGAACGGGACAGCTGGGTGGCTCTTCTGCAGCCTCACAGCACTGGGCTGTAGCTCAGCTTTTGCCCAGGGAGGGAGGTCTGGAGCAGAGGGTCTCGGGGTGGGGAGGATGTGGGGGGTCTGCAGCAGCCGGGGAGGTGGCTGGGCTCAGAGGGAAAGGCAAGCTGAGGCAATGCTGCCATCTCCTGGTCCCACCTGCCTGGCTCAGACCTCGCTGGCATCTTACCAAGCCCAGAGCCTACCTGGAGACCCTCCACTGTAACTCTGGGCTTTGGAGATGTCCACAGAGACACTGGCCTGTCCTTTAGAGGTCAGCACCGATGGGAGTGTAACCTGTGCCACTTCGGTGGCAGTGTCCCTTGTGCCCCGCAGATGTCCCCTCACAGGCAGGCTTCCTTCCATCTAGCCATCCCCCCCTCACCAGCCATCTCTTCTGCCTTGCAGGCCTGGAGTCCGGGTTTTGCACCATCCCTCGCGTCCCTCGCTTGGAAAAGGCCCAAGAGAGCCCCTTCCCTGGGGAAGAAGAGCTGAAGCGCTCAGACTCCCTGCTCTCCTTCCGCCTGGACCTGGGGCCCTCCCTGATGAGCGAGCTCCTCCAGGTGATGAGCTTCTCTGAAACCAACGGGAGTGAGGTGGGAGAAAATGGCCCAGACCTCCTGCATGGTGAGGGGACCAAGGACGGGGTCCATCCGCCATCGGGTGCATCCCACAGAGAGGACAAGGCAACATCCAGCTTCTGGGACCGCTCCGGGCAGAGCAGCCTGTCGGGGGCCAGCTCGCTGCCAGGACTGTCAGTCCATGCCAATGGAGAGGCACACGCCATCGAGGGCGCTGGAGAGGACCCTGCCTGGGCTTCTGGGCCGGGGGCAGCACCTGGAGGGAGCCCGTGGCAGGGGGGCACGGACG
>NW_010558270.1:7619-19511 GCF_000687285.1 Phaethon lepturus | reverse complement strand
CGCGCGCCCGCCCCCGCCACTATGGTGGGACCAGCACCCCACGGAGCTTGGAGAAGGGCGAGGGTCCCCGGCAGGCCCGGACACAGACCCTGTGGGAGAGCCCCAGAAGCAGCTCATGGCAGTCGCAAGTGACAGGGGAGAACCGGTTCCCTGAGGCCACCTGGAACCAAGGAGAGGAGGAGGAGGAGGCCGAGCTCTCCAGCCTGCAGGAGGGGTACGCTGGTGCCCAGGGAGGGCGTAGCAATTCCTTCGAGTATGCTGACGAGGAGGAGGACGATGAAGTCAAGGTGTGAACAGCCATCCCTCCCATCATGGCCCCCTGACAGAGGCACCGGAGTCTTCGCTCTCCTCCCTGTCCCCCACCTTCAGGTGCCAGCATCGCTGGCAGACCCAGCAGGTGACCTCCTTGCCAAGCTGGGGGCACTGGGGGGCAGGAGAGGGGCAGGAGGAGAGCCTGTCTCCTGGGGCACTCCCCTGGGCTGGGCCAGGCTGCTGCGGGGGGCCGGTGAGGACTGTGCATCACAGCGCCAGGCATCGCGGCCCTTCCCCGGCCTCACTGCCGTCAGACACCAAAGGGACATTCCTGTGTGCCAAAGAAACCCCAAACCCCTTCCTACCCCATCCCGTTCTCCCCGGTGCTCTCTCTCCCATCCCTCACCCAGGCCCCACCAGCATCTCCCACCAAAGCCCCCAGCCGCCCTCTGCGCTGGCACGGGTGATACTCCTGGAGATACTCCTGCCAATAGCTCTGGCACGTGGGGACGGGGGTCTCCCCAGTTCCAGCTGGTGCAAGACCTTCCCAGATAGCACATCTATCTACCAGGGGAAGTCAGCTGGGGGCTCAAGGGGCAGGCAAACCCCACAGAGCCGGGCTTTCTTTTTCTTTCTTTTTTTTTCTCCCCCCAAAAAAGCCGTGAGCTCAGTGTTCAGGAGGTGAGAGCACACACAGAGATAATCACAGGGGTCTTTCCACTTGCCTCCTGCTGCTGAGCGTCACTTAGCATGGGTCCATTTCTGATCCCCACCGCCTTGCAGCAAGGAGGGGAGAAACTTCTTGGCTGGCTGGAGACAAAGGCGAGGTTGCCAGGTCACCAAGTTCTGCAGTTAGGGCCCCAAAAATCCCTTCCCTTTCCCCCATCTCAGAACAAGGAGACTCCCACTCTGCAGCCACTTGGTCTGTGCCACCTTTTCTCCACCCTCGCCCCCTCTCCCCATTCCCCATGCACGCACCCCTCTTTCCAGTGCATCCCTTCCCAGGGGTATGAGTGGAGGACAGCTAATGCCCCTCGCCAAGTGGCCCTGGGCAACACGGCTGCCCTGGAACGAGCTGCCCCCCACGCTCCCCTGCATGCAGACTGTCCCTCACAGAAGCGCCTTTGTGCCACGGCATGGAGCCGAGATGCTCAGGGGCTGAGGTCACCGGAGGGACCCTCACAGGACCCCCCTTGTTCTCAGGGACAGGAGGGGGTGTATGATGGGGAGAGATGCTGCGCCATGGCCACAAGGCTCAGCTCCCACACAGCTCACCCACCACACGTCTGCTTCTGGCAGGCAGCTCTTCAGAGCAGAATAAAGAGGCTCTGGCATGCACGCGTGCTGTACATGGGAGTGCCGCTTGCAGTCAGGCAATTGAGGTTATGGGCAAGCCCATCTCCCCCAGCCTCCCCAGGTGTCTACCTTGTGCCAGCCAGCAGCAGCAAACCAGAGCAGGCAGCAGCTTCAAGGAGTCCCTAGCTCTGGCCGCTGGCACCCAGCAGGATCAGCCTTATCACCCCTGCACCCTCTAGAGCAGGGACCCTGGTCCTCAGGATGAGATACCCCCACCCTCCGCTTCCCAGATCGTAACACAGCTCCAGACCAAAGACCCACGTCTGTGGAATATCCTTTCTGCCTCCGCTCTGTATCCCATGCACTTATTATTGTCTTTATTAAAGCAGTTTTGATACTAACTTCTCTTCTGGTGCCTCCCCTCAGCTCCAGCGACCTTATCATCTTCCTTGCTGTGTGTGCTGGTGCCCCAGCCAAAAAATTTCATCCTCTCCACTCTCAGTAGGATTTTCCAGCACCTCTGGGATCCCTGGATTAACTAGCCCAGTACTTTGCTGCTCACCGTGGCTAACACACAAAGCAAGCTCCTATCTACCTGGCCTCACGTAGCACGCAAGAGGGTGCAAAGTTCCCCTCCAGCCTGGCAACAATTCATTTGCAGCCTGAAGCAGACCAGTGCCCTTCCCAAAGCTGTCTTGGCTACAGCCCTTCCAGCCCATCAGACATCCCCTGCCTGTGCGCTCAGGCAGCAGCAAGTCCCGCGGGTCGGGCAGCAATGAAGTGGAGAGGGAGGGCCGGGGCACTGCCACCTTGCCTTGGACTGGGCAAGATAAGGACTCCATAAGATGCTCTTCTACTCTGCTCTCTTCCCACCCAGCCTAAAGGACCCCGATGTTTGCTGTCACACATCGGTCTCACTTAAGGCTGGTGAGACACGTTTTAATTAGAGAAGCAGCATCTGATAATCAGCACTATGCCTGTAGTCCCATGCGAGGGACACAGACTGTGAGGTGCTCAGCCGTGTAACCCAGCCCAAACACCATCCTCCCTCCCCACTGCCTTCCCCTGCCTCACTTTCGCTGAGTAGGGTAGTAGTGGAAATGTCAGAGTAATGGGTAACCTGGCTGGAATGTGCCAGCAGATAAGTGAGGTTAGATAAGGGGGAAAGTCGGAGGAGACAAGGAATGCTGGCTCAGGGGCACACCTGTGCTGCCTTCCCCGTGCCACCACTTTGCATGGTACCGCTCCTGTGGAAGGGCAAGGTACCCCTTCCTCCTGCCCGCTGGCTGCAAGAGCAGCCAAGAGGAATCCGTCAAGCCCATGCCCTGAGGTTCCCAAACCTAACATTTAATTATGCGCTTTTGTGGCACAGAATGCCACATTGCTCGCATCCACGCTTTTCTTCCCCTTCCTCTCTCCCTCCTAAAAACTTGGGTGCAGGAAGAAATGGTGCATTGTGAAGAGATTACGCAACCATTCCCTGAGCAATCACATGGTGTCCTCCTCCTACAGCCCGCTTTGGTCTATGTTCTATCTGTTCAACCCCACATCCTGGTCTGACCTGGAAAAGCACCTGGCGTTATCTGGGAGCTATTTCCATCCAACAAAGGCTCCTTTCCTGTTGGTGGAAAAACCCCTGGGGCTTTGTCAGTGTCATACAGAACCACAGAGCCAGAGATTTCACAGAAGCCAAAGCAGCTGGAGCAAGCCATCTCCCACTGCTTGGGTGTTTATTAGAGCTAGGAAGTGATGCCCATCAGTCCAGCTTGAAGGAGGTGACCCTGAAGCCTCCCTTGACACTCATGTAGCTGACCTTGCTGTAGCAGTGCCGGTTGGGGAACTCCACTGCATGCCCATCTGGTAGTTTCACTTGGAATTTGTCTGCAAGCATTTCAATGATGATCTGGGAGAAAGGAGGGGAGAAGGGACAGGAATTGGGGACAAGGAGGAGATTAGGAGGTAAGCATCCAGGCAAAAGGCCTGACACATGAGGGTCAGACCTGGTCCCTATAGCCTTAAGCAAGGTGCTGGGGTTTGGGCTGAGGGTGATGCAGAAAATGAGAAGTTGATATCAAGGGGTCTGAGCTAGTATCTAGACTATGATCTGGGGACAGGTTCTTTCCTGGGGCTGTTTCAGCTACTCAGACTGTATGAGTTTACAGTTAAACCCCAGTGTGTCTTTATACCACATGGCTTAGATCTGCTCTGAACACGGCAGAATAAACCTGACACCCCAATGCCCTCAGCAGTTCACCAGGACCTAGAAAATGGAGCTTCACTGATAAACACGCACAAGCAGACAGGACAAGAACGCATTGCTGATCATTGCAAACTAAAGAAATTTTCCCCAAAAGCATCACATTGCCAACCTGTCCCCAAGAGCCAGCCATGACTGAGGAAACAACCTTCCTCTCCACAGCAATAGGAACAGGACTGCTCTTAAATGAAGCCCTGTTAATGTCTCAGGACATCAGATGGGGTGAGACAGCAACTAGGACAGCATCCGCAGCAGGAGGACAGGGAGGACAGATTGGCAGTGTGGATCCAGCAGTATTGAGGACAGAAGAGCTGAGGGAGAGGTTTTTGGACATTGCTCCAAACTCTGGGTTACCTTAAAGTCTATGTTTGCATAGGAGGGAATTAGGGAGAGAAATACGGTAGAGAGCAGCAAGATGTCTCTTCTTGGAGACATCCTTTCCTTCATACGTGCCCCTGGTGCACTCACCCACTGGGCAGGTATGGGAGGCAGGAAGCATTTACAAAGCCTGAGACAGTCAGGGCTCATGCAAAGTTCCCAGAGGAAGCAATTGGGTTTTGAAGGAGGAGTGGAAATGGCAATCAGAATCAAAAACCCAGAGGATGAGGATGAGCAGTTGCACAGGAGCAGGAGGCATTGGATGGAAGTGGGAGGACTGAGGTACAGGAATCTGCTAACCAGGGGCTTCCCCCCACCACACACACCCCCCAAAAACCCATGTCATCACAGACTCCTCACCTTGATAGTGGAGCCCTTGGAGAAACAGAGGTGGTCATCATATTGCTCTGCCTGCCAGGCATTGGAGCACTTGGAGTTGCAGACGATGACAGACTTATTGAAGCGGGGATTGAAGTGAAGTGCCAGATCCGAGGAGCTGCAGCCAAGGTTGATGCTGAAGCTGTGGGTGAACAGGAGGAAGGTCAGCTGCACAGGCAGGACAGGGTCTTGGAAGACCTGAGATCCAATACACGGCTCCACACCCAATTCCTCCATCAGCATTGCAGGTGCTTAATGCCTCCTGTTTCCTCTTTCTGTTTGGGAGCCAGGGGAGTTTGCACAGTTGTGGTGTAAGCGCTCCCCTAACACTGAGCTGTGCTCATGCTTTTTGTACCTGGCAACCTCAGAAAACCACCTCCCTCTGCAGCCCAACTTCAGTCCTTTTTTCTTTGTACTTACCTGTCCGCATCATCGGATATCTTGCCTTTGACCTTCAGAGTGTCCCCAGTCTTCATATCCAGGTTGAAGATTTCAAATTTTTCCTAAAGCAGAGAGTAAAATAGTCTGTGGGGCTCCTTCAGCCATTCCTCCCTTGCCACCACAAGTGAGAGGGTGCTGCTTGCAGAAGGTGCCCCAGACAGGAGAACATCTACTGCTCTCAGACAGTGTTCCTCTCATGACCAAAAACCCTCTGTGCTGGAGGTCTTGCATGGCCTTCTCACTCAGTGAGGGAAGAGTGGGCTGAGTGAGCCAGCAAGTGAGAAAAGACATCAGAGGGAGAGATGAAAACAGGCTTGTCCTCAGCAGGAGGAAAGGAGAGAATGACAGCGGAGGTACAAAGAGGGTTAAAGCAGAGGGGCAACACCCAGTGTTTGGTGGGCAGCATCGCCTGCAGCCCAAGAAATGCAAATGGTGAGAGGATGGGTGGCTTTGCTTGCCAGTCCCTCACTCAGCCTTGCTGAGCTGGGGACCCTGGGTGACAGAGGACAGGAGCGACAGCCCTTACAGCCATATTCCTCAGCGAGCGGAGTAACCAGGCAGGGAGCCACCAGCAGTTTAGCTCAGAAAAGCTTCACACAGAGGACCTTACATCCCTAGACTTCCTTGTGGCTTACACATTAACAGCACCCCCGCCTCTGCAAGGCCCCACCAGCTGCTGTTAAGCCAGGAGACTTTGATCCAAAGAAATAGCTTCCCTTATGTACACTTCCTCTCATTAGGGACTTCAGGAGGTTTAACCAACTCCCAGCCTCCTAGGTGGGTTCCCAGTGGAGGGACCACCACACACAGCCCTTAGTGGTGCTACTCTAGCCACCACATAAGGACAAGCATCTTCCCAGCTGGCCACAGAGGTGTGACCACAGTGTTCACTTCTTTTCTGTGTGTAACAGCTCAGCCAAAAGAAGCATCCCAGCTCCTTCCTTTTGTGGCAGGGGGAAGCCCTCAATATCCACACCAGCACACCAAAATGGTCCCCATCACATCCCTCTCCACAGTGCTCTGAGGAAGGGCTCCAAGGGGCTCAGAGGACAGGGCTAACACATCCCCTCTAGATGATACGAGCTATGAACAGCCCTCTACATGAGTGACGAGTGGCATCCCAGCTCCTTCCCTCCTAGTGGCTCTAGATTCAGCCCCACCTGCGTGGATTGCACTAGCAATACCTGGGAGCTCTGCCAGCTCTCCCATCCAAGCTCCATCAAGATCCAAACCTTTTAGCTTGAGGAGCCAAGCACAGCAGGTCCAATAGCCCCATCCTCCATAACCCTGAGACACAGGAATGTTGTCCTCACAAGGGAGCATCACCCCTGCTGTCTCCTTCCCAGGTAGGAGCTATGAGTCAGTAGACAGTATCCCAGGTTTGGCTGAAAAAGATTGGTGCTGTATTCCCAGACTCCAGAAGTCAGTGAGAAAGCCAGAGGAAAGAGGAGGCCAAGGCTCAGGAGACCAGCAGTCCCTCAGCCCCCCACTCCAAGCCCTGCAGAGAGCAGTCATCCTGCTGCTGCACAGCCAGATGGGAGACAGCTTCTTGCCCTTCCCCAAAAGCTCCTGAAACAAGCAGAGGTAAGTGCTGATAAGCACACTCCTTCCCCGGATGTGTTTCCTATTAGCAGGGGGTCATAAAGCCCAGCAGGCTTGGGAAATTTGTTTGCTGTTGAGGTCACTGAAGCTGTTGGTGAAACCTCCCCAAGCTGAGTGTGGAGCCAGCAGGAGCAGGTGCTGGGGATGGTGGTTTCTGGCCCTGGGTCTGTTTCCCATCACACTGCCGCATTCCACCCGCCCACATCTTCATGTCACCTTGCCCCCCCACAGCCATTCCAGGGAGATCCTGGAGTCCCCCTCCCAAAATATCTGAGCATCCCACTGGCTATAAGAGGTTCCTCTTTCCAGCAACTCACATTGTCCCTTTGCAGGGTCAAGGGTAGGCCAAGGACACTGCTTGCATAGCCACCATCAGGGTTAGTTACCTGAATTCACATTGAGAACTCACATTAAGGAGAAACAAACACTTCTAGAGCTCAAGAGATCACATCCCAAGACAGACCCTAAACTCGGTCAGAAAAATTCTGTCCTATGTGGCTGGCCAAAGCAATACGGGAATGTCATGGCAGAGACAAAACTGAGATCCTGGGTCAGCAACATAGAGGAGTCTTCACCCCACTTCCCACAAAGAGCGGCGTGGAGGAGACAGAAACATTGCTCTGACTGGGATTTATCCACCGATCCCACCGGCAGAGCATGACGCTGCCCACGACAGATAGCAGCATGTTCTGAGGGACAGGGAAAACTACCCGTGCGAGAGTTATGTGCAGAGCCGCAAGTACCACGGATGTGAGAACAGGGAGGGAAGACGGGCAGGAAAGAGGCACGAGCTGCTCAGAGAGGGGCCGTGAGATTTTATCAAGATAACATTAACCCCCCTGCTACAACGCTCAGCAGGGGCGTTCACCCCCCTTTTATTTGCCACTGGGAACAATAGTGGGAAACCAGGCAGCAACTCTGCCAGTGCTGGCGACTTCCTTCGTCTGCAAAGCTGAGCCTGCACATGGTCAGACACCAGCCCTGTGCAGACGGCCATGCAGGGGGATGTGTTCCCCACATAGGAAGGGTCTGAGACTTCACGGACCCCAGAAGAGATGAAATCCTCCAGTGCAATTGGAGGTGGCGATTGGGATGATGGAAGGTGAAGGGGACAGGTTGATACTTCCCTGCAGACACTGCAAAGCAGAAAGCCCAAGGAAACAGTGACATGATGGGAATATAAATCCCAAAGAAAGAGGAAATCCAGCTGAAGGGCATCTACAAAGGAGGTGGAGGGTCTGTGCAGAGAAGAAAATATAAGCAATGGTTGTGGAATCCAGCGGTCACTGGTGCAAGTGATCCAGGAATGCTTCACCCTCAGAAAGATGATCCTATAACAGGGTACCTGTCTGGGAGTGCCTCTCCTGGGTCCCATATAGATGTTCATCCTGGCCAGAATGCAGTTGGTCTGTACTGGTGTGGGATGGCCATGTTCACACCACTGGCACCAGAGGAGGCTTTGTTGCGTTCCCAGGGGGTGCCTTGGGACAGCAGAGACCCGACAAGCAGCCACTGGTGTGAGGGTGGAGGCCATGCCCGACCTGAGAGCAAGTCATGCTTCCAACGGGGAGCCAGCAGGCCTGCAATTTTGCATGGAGAAAATGAACAAAAAAAAAGCCTATTTTAAGGAGGGAAGAGACCAATGCAACCACGTGGGCTTTCAGCCAGAAGGGTGGCAGAGCAAGTCCTCTGCCAGAGTGCTTTCACCACATGAAACGTGGCAGCTTAATTTGCAAAGGTCCCATGAGGTAGGTTTTGCAGTTAACAGTCCTTCGTGATCTTCCCTCTAGTCCTGGGGGGATCTCAGGCCACCAGGAGCACCCATGGGAGCTTAGGACCCTCAGGGTTGCTCCAGACAGCAGCACCTCATGTACCATAGCCTAGAGCTGCCACCTCGACCACAAGGCACCCACACAGCTGTTGAGAACAGACTGAATGCCACCCTTCCCAGCAGGCTGCCAAGATCCTCGGCAGCATCATTGCTGGCAGCGGTATTTATTTTGTTTTCTTACTCGGGCAGGAGATAAGTCAGCTAGGTGTGAAGCCTTGAGGAAAAACACAGGCGTCCCCACTTCCCAGCCAAGGTAGCCCAACTGCCCTAGCTGTGAGAGGTTTCTCAGGGCCTTTTGTGGCAGGGGGAAGCCCCCAAAATCCACACCAGCATACCAAAATGGTCCCCACCATCCCTCCCAACAGTGCTCTGAGGAAGGGGTCCAAGGGGCTTGGAGGACAGGGCAGCCAATGCGTCCTCGCTAGATGACATAAGCTACGAATAGTCACTCACAGGAGTGACATGGGTCTTCACCAGATGTGATGCTCAGCCCAGAAGGGAAGAGAGAGAGAAGGGAAGGTAAGGTTTTCATGCCAGTTGCAGGGATGTGTCAAACCATGCCTTGTGAGAAGAGCCAAGAGCTCCTCTTAGCACCCTAACAAAAGGCTGTGGTTTCAGCTTGGCACTAATTAGTAGGACCGAAGGAGGACACTGGGAGGGGAAAAGATGCCTGTCCCATTTTGCACTCAAGGCACCAGGGAGCCTGCGCCGTGCACTGGCATCAGTGTCTGCTCAAGGCAAAGGGAGCTGGAGAGAGCAACCGTGCATTCCTTCTCGGAGTAGCAGCTGCTCACTCTGCTATTATTTCCTACTGCTTCATATAATTTGTACTCCACAGCAAGCTATTGTCCCTTTCCACTGGCTATTTATTTCCTTGAATAGCCTCTGGGGAAGAATTTCAGTGCGGGAGTAAAGAAAAAAGAAAAACTCCACACAATAAATATCAAGCTGTGACCTGATTTAAACCATGTTCTCTGACCTCATCTGGGCCCTGGTTGTGGTTCCTCCCGGCAGTTGCGATTAAGCCACGTTTCTGCCTTGATTTCCCGCTTTTATGAAGCCTGCCTTGGAGGGATGTGAAGTGGATTTCAAGAAGCTGAACCCTGGATTTTCAGAGGCCAGGGCTCAGGACACAACTGAGAAGAGGCTTCCACCACCTCCTAATGGAGATGCTCAGTCCTCCATATGCCAGTCAGAAAATCCCAGATAGGTTTGATGGGACTGGTTTCCCCTTTATTCAAGAGGTGTTGGTTTGCCTCTCAGCAGATAGTGCTGCAACCTTCACCCAACTGATCCCTAAGTTCTGAAAGCCAGCCAGCTTCCTAATGGAGGAGGACCGAGAGAACAAAAAGTACTTACCTCAGCCAAACACTGAGGTAAGCAGGAGACTGGATAAGCAGGTCTGTGGATCTGGGGGTGTGTACAAGAGAGGATTGTCCAAGAGATGCAGGAGAAGCCAAGGCAATGATGAGCACAAGGAAATTGGTCCCCATGAGCATTAACTTCCTGCCTAAGGGGTTAACCAGAGTTGGACGGCTCCTCTGGGAAGGCACTGAAGTCTCCGCATTCGGATCTAAAATGGGAAGGAACAAAGGACTAGTGGTGAACCTCCTGCAACCCCGCATGCCTCAGCTCCCTGACGGTGCATCATCCAGAGGCCTGGTGGGAAGTATGGAAATAGCATCCACGCTCTGAACCTGGGGGCGAGGGATTAGATAGAGGCTATCAGCGTCCAGTAGGCTCTCCACCAGCATCACCCCCTGCAGCTGTAGAGAGCAATTTCTCTTCCTTAGGATGTGGGGAATAAGGAGGAGGAAGGACAAAGCTAGTTGAAGAGCTAAAATGTGGGAAAAAAAAGACCTCTCTTGAGGGCTATGGGCAGCATTGAAGGAGGGAACCTGCACCAAGTTGTGGAGCAGATCAAGAGCACAGGGGAGTGGTGTAGCCTCAGACTCCATCTGTCTCCCTACCCTATCAGAAAGGTGGTGATACCACAGTGACTGGCATCTCCCACCTCCATGGGGAGCTCAAATGCACTCTGACAGATGGTTTCCATTCCCATGGCCAAGTATATCCTTGGGGTGGGGTGTCCCCCCACATTTGCACGGGACACATCTCTCAGGCAGCTCTGAAGTCTGTGGCAACATTTTTGTGTGGTACGGGTTGTACACAGGAGGGGAGGAAGGTGGTTCGTGTGCAAGGAAGCTGGCTCATAAGGCATCAAGGCCATTTCATCGATCCAAGTAGCCAGATGAGTCACATCTTATGGGTCCTCAGCTTGCCTGAGGGGCAGGAGAATGAAGCAAACTGGCAGAGGGTGGGGAAGGGAGGTCAGAGGACTGATTATATGCCACCCAGTTCCATTTCCAGCCGTCATTTCTCTAATTCTTTCCCTCATGGGGGCATGCCAGGAATGTGGGTTGTGGGAAAGGCTTTCAAAAACATGCCTGGAGATAAAAATGCACTTGTGTTGAAAGCTTCCCTACTGGCAAAGAGAAGATGCATAGAAGGCTCATGGCTTCCCCCTCTCATGGACTTTTGGGATCTCCCAGCTCTACCCAGACTTGCTGGATGAGATATTATTAGCTTAATGGAAAAAGGATCTTCCAAAGAGCTCTCCACAAAGGATCAGCTTCATGAGGTCTTATGCTCCATTTGCATCTTGCACCAAAAGATTAAGATCTCCCAAGAGTTTTTGAGAGCACAATCTTCTGGTGCAAGATGCAAGTGGGGAAAATGGCAGTCCTTTAATCTTTCACATGGGGAAACTGAGGCACAGACACCCAAGTTCACATCCAAAAACAACTCTTCTTGTTTGGATTCTCATCTTAAAACTCCCATGGCCAGAGTAAAAAAAAAAAAAAATAAAAATCCAGCTTTGCAAACCTGTGCAAGAAGCTAAAAGGAAGCTAGGTTCCTCTGGCTAATGCAGCTCAAGTATCAGAGATGCTGATCTCTTACCATACCATCTACTATCAGTAGGAGGTACTGAGGCATGCAATGCCTCTGAAAAAAATTAGCCCTTGAGTGGGTCCAATTAAGTCCGAAAACCCAACGCATTCAAAATGAACAGTCGCCTTCCAACAGTGGAAGCCAGGGGACTTCCGAAATGCCCCAAGCCCAACTCCCCTGGCTTCAAGGGGACCATTTCCCACAACAAAGACAGCATGAGGCCAACTGGCTGGAACTCGAATAAGCAAAAAAGAAACACAACATTGCGCCATACACAAAAGGTCACTGGGGACCTCCCTCCACTGAGCTCTGAGCAGCCATCCCAGATTCAACCCCACAGGACAGCAAGGGCATGCAGCGAGAGTAACTGCTGAGTCCCCGCACACAGCCGTCCATCCTACACAGGGAGAACAAGGCTGCTGGCACCGCGTGACTCACTTTGAGTGCGTTTCTCACGGGCTCCAGCACTCAGCCCAGGCGGGTTGGACAACTCTGAGGACTTGCA
>NW_010558270.1:6440-7588 GCF_000687285.1 Phaethon lepturus | reverse complement strand
AGACAAGCAGAATCCATCTGAGTCACAAGCACACAGCACAATGCCAAGGGCGGCTCATCCAGTGGAAAAAAAAAAAAAAAAAGAAAGAGAAAGAAATACTAAGAGAGAAATAGCAAGTTTTGAAAAGCCACAAGAATTAACAGCTCATGGGCTGGAAAGAAGGGGAGCAAAAAAAAAGGTCTGTTCTCCCATGCTTACGTCACTAAAGCCGAATGTCCCTCATCCCCGCCAGGAAGCAGCAAGCTGCCTTACCACCCCTCAGCTTTGAGAGGGTCTGAAGTGGCAATCCTGGATCTAAGGCTGAGGTCTGCAGAGGAAGGAGTTGTCAAGTCAAAACTATCTGTTGCTCCAAAATCAGCTTGAACAAACTCCCTTTGATGGTCCTGCAAAATGAAACAGTAAAAATCAAAACAGATGGAAATGGGAAAGAAAAGCTGCCAAAAAAAAGGGAATCCAAATCACAAAATGACTGACTCAGTGCGGGAAATGGGCACCTAAAGAGGGAACTGCGGGCATCTGAAGGAGACCTAAGAAAAGACTAGGCCCCCTGTTTCTCTCCTTCCCCTTTCCAGAGGGAAGGACACCAGAAATACATGAACCCATGAACCTTCAGAGCGAGCCACAGGGAAGAGAACTGAGCCTGACCTGCTGCAGAAGCTCCAAGGACAACCAAAGTGCAGACGAGGTCCCAACTCTCACTGGCATGAGGAGTGCTAAATTACTTTTTCCCTGCTTTCCAGTGAGGAGCTACAGCCATAGCCTTGCTTAGAGTTGCTACCAGGTGAAAGAGCTTTCGAAGCCAGCACCTGAGCCTGCTGGGTCATGGCACTGCCCAGAGATGTTTCATCTCCACATGGTACCACAGGGAGCAGGGCAGGAGCTGCTTGCAGCTGCTTTGCCTTACTGAGACACCTCGTCTCCCTTTTCAGCATTATATTGGGCACTAAGGGACACCCCATGCATTTGAGGACCCCGTCCTGCCAACCAGTCCCATACAGGCATCCCCCCGCTCCTCCGGACTGCTCCTGTCAGACTCTACTCCTGTTTCTGACCCACCCCACGTAGCCAGTGGTACACAAGCCCTCACTTGACCACACTGGATGTTTATTTTAGGTTCCCAGCAGTCATGCTAGGCTGTTTGTTCTCTC
>NW_010558270.1:305-6409 GCF_000687285.1 Phaethon lepturus | reverse complement strand
CAAGTTTGTGTCTCTTCCTGCTGTCCTTATGTTCCCCACCACTGGCAACACACCTGGGACAGAACCTGTCTGTGTCTCTCTGGCTGACCCCAAGTTTCTTCGCGTTGCCCCCCGCAAGAGCCCCCCAGCAGAGAAGCAAACACCCAGCTAATTGTAGTCAGATTCCTGGATGGAGAACGCTTGCTCCTCCCCTCCATCCAGAGGGGTAAAGGGTATTACAAACTAAATGCTTTGAACACGACTCACACCAGGCAAATCTTATCATATCCCAGGCTGAATAGCCCCAAACACCATTGCCATTCACCGCGCAACAAACAGACTTGCCAAGCGGGAGATCTGACAAGAACAATGCGAGGAGGATCCGTGGCTGCAACTGCCAGACAAGTTCCCATCCGCACGCAGATAGCTTATCTCTTCTGTCAAGACGGGACATGCATCAACGTCTGCTGCACAACAGCAGGGAAAAGCTAGTGGAGACCTGCTCTCTGGTCCTGAACATGCACGTAGTACTCCTGACAACACCGTCCCTGAGGAACATCTCTATTACTCACTCGGTCTCATTAGGAAAGGGGTGGGAATCTTTCCTGAACAGCTCCGTCAGAGACACATCTCCCCAGGGACCCGGCTCAGGATGAGCTGAAGAGAGCCTAGCGCCTGCTCTGGACACCAGCAAGCGGCTGGTCTGCTGAAGGAGCGGCACGGCAGCTAGAGGACGGCTGGAAGGAAGAGGTCTCATAGCTCACTTTTAAGACACGCTGCGACACTGTTGCTTTTAACCCCATCGACTCCCAGAACACATCCTCCTCCCAAATTTCAGCCAGTGTGCTGCTATGGGAGGTGAGCTACTCAAGATGCAGAGCTAGTCTGTGTGAGGAGGGAGGTGGAAAGAGGAAGCAGCCTCTGCTGGGAGCATCTCCTCCTTCTGCACAGAGGAGGGGGACTTGGGCTGCAAATCGGGGACAGCAAAGGTGCAAGGTGGTTGCAGTGAGACCCAGAATATGGACACTGCCTTCGAAACGCCCACTGGGCTGAGGGGAACATCAGCATGCCACTTGAATGCAGAGTTGTGTGTGCATGGGAAGCCCTCGCACAATTGTGTGCTCCATGGGCAACGTGATGGGCTCCTCATTCTGCCTGCCCGAGGCAGGAGAGCCAGAGAGGCAAATTCAGCATGTCTGTGTGCCCAGGCCTGTCTGATCCCTGCATCCAGGAGCTGGCCCCCAACACCCCCATGACCTCATGTGCTCTGGCAACATTTCCTCATAGCATCTCTCCCACCCCACAGGGCAGGAGTTCAGATGTGGCCAGTGATCCATAGCACGGGGTGTAGGACACTGAGTCACAACCCTGTGTCCAGCCATGCCCAGCAGACAGAGTGTTTCCCAGTTTCAGTCTGGCGCACACACTCCCACCCCACACACTCACCTAAACCCATTGCGTGACTTTTCGCATTTTCAGAGAGGGAAAAAGTGGAAAATTAGGGGGTAAATATGCAGGCTGCTGGGGACTGCACCTCAAAAGCCTGCCTCCAGAGGGACCTGGGCTTACACAGTGTAGCTGTTTCACTCTTTGCCCCAAAAGCAAGGAGCTGGGCACAGCTCCCACCCATGGGATTAAGTGCTCAGTGACACCAAGGCTCTGTTGAGAACAGTCCCCAGCCCACCCTGTCCCCCAGGTGTGCCTGGGCGCTGTGGCAGTGCGAGCTGGCACAGCCCAAAACCACGCCAGGGAGGGTGCTAACAACTGCACAGTGTGAGCCACCATCCCGAGGCAGCGCTCGGGCTTGGCCCTGCTCCTGTTGTGTTCACTAAGACAGTCGAAGCCAGACAGACCAGAAAGGAGCCTACGGAAGGCCAGGTACACCCTCGGGAAACCGACATACGCAGACTGATTCTCCCTCCTCCTGGGTCACAGTTTTCTTTTTATTCCTAACCCCATGTCCACCATGCCCTGGCACTGGGTTCACTCCGCCCCGCTGCTCCTCACCGCCGCCAAAAGCTGAAGCTGGCTGCGGTGCCAAGCGGCAGAGGCCCAGCAGCCAGGCTGGAGGGGGAGCGCCGCCGGACTGCCTTCTCCTGCCATTTCACAGTCCAGACTTAAGCCAGCGCTGAAGTTTCCTAGGGAACCTGAGGCAGCTGCAGCCAAAGCAGGATGGCTGGCAATGGGGGATTTTCAAGCCCAGGCCAAAAAACATCCATTCAAGCTCACCAGCTGCCAAACCTGAGCCAGCTGCACAGCCAGGAGCACGTGTATTCAGTGCCGGGGCACCCCGCAGCCGGAATGCCTCCTCCCTGTGCCGCGCTGTAAAAGAGAGGCTGCACATGGCTGCGTGTCTGAGCTCCCCGGGCTGCTGCTACGCTAAACATCCCCAGCAAACTCTTCACTAAGTCACACTTCGTTGTCGCCGCAATGCAGGGATGTATTCATCATCCAGACCTGGGCATTTGCCGCAGCTGGGCTCCCTGATTTGCTCCAGGATGCCTAGTTTCGTGTCGCCAATCTCTGCTCAGATCATGCTTAGATGCCTGTGAAAAATGCCTTTGCAATAGGATTTTTCTCCTTCTCCCTCCTGCTGTTCTTTACAGCCAAACTGTATCTCAGGAAAATCCAGGCTCTTAAACCATTTTTTCCCCAATACTTGTGCTAGCGATAACACAGCATCTCAGGAGTAGAGTGAGGACGGGTGAATTTGTTCACCTTTTCAAGTGTGTCTCTCAATACCTGAATCTCGATCGCACTATATTGATAGCAGATCTGTTCCAGTCTGGAGCTGATCTCATCAGCCGTGCAGTGAATGACTTCATCAAGGCTCCCCCTTGCGGGCTTGAGGCCTTCGATGTTTGCTTCAGCCCCATAAATTTAAGCCGCTCTCCCTCCCTCTCCCTGTTCTGTTTTTGGCTTACCCAGATACATAACCCATCAGCCCCCAAGCCATGGCTATGACAAGGGCTTCTGTCCTATCGGCTTTCTTTCATCTTTGCCTGCTGCCAATACTGTTCCTCAGCAGCAAGAGCATTCCCTTGATCTCAGAGCATCCCCTGGCTGTCCCAGGCTCTCTTGGGAAGACACTATTGGCAACAGCAAATCCAGCTAAGCCTTTCCCAGGGGGTAACGAAGCACTGCCGTTCCCTACATTAGCCAGGAAGGCACTGCCACCCACTCAGTCAAGGGATCAAGGCACCCCTTGAGTTGCCCAGTCTGGAAGGAGGGCTCAGACACAAGGAAGCAGCAAGTTGCTCAGCTCACCTCGAACTTTGGTATTTGCTTCCTTCACTGAGACAATTGCTCTAATGACAGAACCAATGTGGAAAGGAACTTTAATATACAGAGGTCAAGGCAATTCCCCAAAGGAAGCAAGTGCAATTATCCCCATGCTAACAACCAGGGAAACTGAGGCAGCGAGCATAGATATGCATTTCCTTGAGTCTTGCTCTGAGACATGTTTAATTGCAGAGATCTAACCAGCAGGTTTTCTGATCCCTTATCCAGCATCCTGTTTCCTCATTCTGCTCCTGTAGGTGTAGAAGGATGCCTTTGATCACCAGGGACAGGTCTTCCTACAGCGAAAAGGGAAACGCTGAAAGAAATGGAAGGGAGCAATCCTGGTGGATGACTGCATACCACAAGAAAGTGCTGCATATGAAAGGGAAGAAGACATTTCCTATTAGATTAAAGGAGCTCAAACCTGCTCTCCCCCTAGAGAAGTATGCAACTCTATACTTGCCTCTGTAATTGCAACTCTCCGCTGGGAAAGGTGCTTAGAAGTATTGCAAAAGGAAGGAGATTAGCCAAGGTCAGGGAATAGCAGGGCTGCAAATCCAGGGGATTGCGTAAGAGGTGCATGGTCTGAGGTGATGTCAGGAGAGATACTGCCAGCCCTGTTCCAAGAGAAAGTAACAGAGGTAAAACTGAGCCAAAAACCTTGCAACTGGCTGCTGCAGTTAGCCAGAGCAGGAAAACAAGAGAAGAGAATGAAAGACCACAGTACAGAGCTTCAGGAAAGTGAAAGCTCTCCCGCAGAATGCCTGGCCTAGGAAAGAGGAATGTGACCAGGGAAAGGGAACCTCACGTCATGGGCCAGAGCCGACCACGCAGCAGGAAGCACACAAAAGCTCTCGCTGTCTCACACAAGCACATCTAAAAAACATTGCAGGGTTTACATAAACACACAAGGCACAGAAACTAAACAAACTTCGGGACAGAGCGAGGGCAACAGGGCAGTTCTGGCTGGCTGGAGGCGACCTGGTGGGTGGAAAACGCCTCTCCCAGGCGACCCAACCACCCCTGCGAGGCCGCCTTCCCTTCCACACCACGGGAGACTTTGCCTGTTTTGTGATCCACCACGACTGCACAGGCAGCAAGAGCATTTGCTAAGCCCAGGCTGATCAGGCAGGAGCTCTCCTGCCTGCTGCTGCCCTCTGCGGGAGAGCCTGCTGCAGGGCCTGCCAAACTTGGGATCCCACACCCCTCTGCCAGCACAAGCTTTTGTTTCACCGGCACGCCAACGATCCAGGCCTCCAGCTTGCGCATAAGCACTTTCCTCTGCAACTGGCTACGAGCTAATTATAGTTTCTGCACTTTCATTCTGGAGCGGTGTTAATTACAACAGGGACCGTCTCACTCCATATCTAGTTTGGGATGCCAGCTGTTGGTAAAAATAAATCGAGGGACAGGAGAAAGGTTTTTCCTCACACATCATTTAGCCAGTGTCCCAGGGAGCAAAATTCAGACTCGGATCTCTTTTTTGGATGCAAATAGGGGTCCTCATTCTATGGAAAACATATGTAACCAAAGGGGAAAGAGACTCCTAAATCGATGAGAAATAAAAGCAAGGTTTGAAAGGCCGCTGCTGACATGACTGTTATGCATGACTTCACTGGCCATTGTTTGCAACCATCTGAAAAGAGGTGCAGCCTTCCATTCATCCTAGACTTGCTAACCACTGGGTGTTGCCAAAGAGAGGAAAATAAACCACCTTGAGACTCAGACAGATCGAAACCTGAGCAAAAGGGGGCTGTGAAGCACCAGACTGCAAAACTTCAGAGGCGTTGCTTTATGGGTTGGAGAGAAGAGATGCATGCCTTTTACACAGATGGTACATGACCTAGAAGAGCAATATCTAGGCCTGTCTCCTAAAGATGACTTACGGATTCTCAGAAAAATCAAAGAAGTAGTAGTGACAGGCAAAGCTGACTCATAAGATTAAAATAACCCAGGTAAAACGTGCCTGAACACAGCAGAGGGAAGGATGTGGCAATTTTCTATGAAAGGCATTTAAAAAAGGCTTTGTGATGCAAGGCAGTAACAGTTAAAAAAAGAACCACATTCAAGTGCCAAAAAGTACTTTTTAATGGCCAAAAAATCCCCCCCCAAACAATGGCTATCCGTAAGGAAAAGACATTAGGTGTGACATCAGGGCAGTTGCCTCGCCTGCCATCTGTGGGATTAGCACTGTAAATGAGTAACCCAACAGAGGACCGCTCTGACTCAGACGTCTGCCTCCAGGATTAGATGCTTTAAGGCTGAATAAGCTGTATCATACTCGTGCTCTTATCGTGGAGGCTCCAGCAAGGCCAGACCCACCGGGCAGCTTTGAGCTGATGCCATGCACTGGGGACTCTTCAAACAGGTGGAGGCCTACGGTCCCCAAAGGTCATCGAGTTGGCACCTTTCACCAGTATTATTTAAAAAGAAGAAAAAAAAAACCCCAAAAAACAAGCAGTAAATCACCACAGAGACACAGACGCACTGTTCTTTCCAAGACCACTGGAGAACAGACAAAACAGGTGGTATTAAATGACACTGTTAGGGCTGGCCTGCATTACCAGAGCCTCAAGGAGAAAGAGGACAAATGGGAGTTTATGTTCCTGGAGCCCTTAGTTATTTCCAGGGCTTCACCAACTTCCGCCCGCCCCACCCTCAGCTGCTCAGCCAGGCAGGGGAAGGCCAGGCCAGTCCGGGCCAGGCGAGGACTGGCAGCTATTTAAAGATGGCTCTGAGCAGGGCACGGGAGCTTGCTCACTAACGGCTATAATGTCTCCTAAACCACCCGCCCCCAAGACGCCGTCAGCACAGCCGCGAAGGCCTGAAGGGAGGCCCCGGCC
>NW_010558270.1:0-249 GCF_000687285.1 Phaethon lepturus | reverse complement strand
GCGTGCGGTGGAGCCAGCGGGCTCGTGTCCTTTTAAAGGCCACGCCACTGCCCCGCGGGGCTGAAGTGCCTTGTCTCCGTACCGGAAGTGGCCTCACCTGGCAACACAAGTGTTCTTCCGGGAAGGGCTTGGTCGGCTTGTTTCCGTGTAGCAGCTGGTTCCGGCGTTCTGGCTCGCCTGGCTCTCACTCGCTCTCTATGTCCTTCTTCTGGCGGCCTTCCGCTTCCTTCTTTTCTTTCCCCCGTGCGG
>NW_010558269.1:29689-68969 GCF_000687285.1 Phaethon lepturus | reverse complement strand
CACAGAGGAGATTCTGAAAGGTCAGTAATTCCCCGGGTACTCCTTTCTACCCTTTTTAAAAATGGGTGCAATGTTTCTCCTTTCTGCAGTCACCAGACTTCGTCTGACTGCCATGACTTTTCAAATATCATTGAGAGTCGCTTGGCAACTACACCAGCCAATTCCCTCAGGACTCTGGGATGCATCTCATCAGGTCCCACAGACGATGTTCAAGTTCCTCAGGTGGTCATGAACCTGATCTTATCTTACAGTGGGAGGGACTTTGCTCCCCCAGTCCCTGTCTTCCAGTCCACCCACTCGAGAGGTGTGGGAAGAGAGATTGACATTGAAAACTGAGGCAAGAACTCGTTGAGTACCTCAGTCTTCTCCTCATCTGTTGTTATCAGTTTGCCAGTCTTGCTTATTGTGGGGGTATGCTTTCTTTGACCTTCTTTTTCCGGCTGACATACCTGTAGAAGCCCTTCTTATTATTCTTTGCATCCTTTGCCAAGTTCAGCTGCAGACGTGCCTTGGACTTCCTGACCCCATCCCTACACAACTGGGCAGCAGTCCCTGTACTCTTCCCAGGACACCTGTCCCTGCTTCCACTGCCTGTGCATTTCCTTCTTGCCCTTTAGTTTGACCAGCAGGTCTCAACTCATCCATGCTGGTCTCTTGTCTTACTTTCCTGGTTTCTTAAACCTGGGGATCGAGAGGTCTTGCACATTATGGAAAACATTTTTAAAGATCTGCCAGCTCTGTTCTGCTCCCTTGTCCCTGAGGGTATTTTCCCAGGGGGTCCTATTGACTAACTCCATGAAGAGTTGGAATTTTGTTTTTCTAAAATTCAGGGTCCTGACTTTACTCTTCACCTGTCCCATATCCCTCAGGACTGCAAACTCCACCAGTGCATGATCACTGCAGCCCAAGCTGCCTCCAATCTTGACATCACCAACTAGCTCACTTGCCTTGATGACCAACAGGTCCAGTATCGCATCCCCTATGGTAGAGCTGTCTATTACCTGGCTTAAGAAGTTATCCTCAATGCATTCCAGGAGTTTCCTAGATTGCCCCATAGTTCACTGTGCTACTTTTTCCAGCAGATGTCAGGGTGGTTGAAATCCCCCAGCAGGATGAGAGCCTGCAAGTGTGATGCCTCCTGTAGCTGAAGTAAGAAGGCTTTGTCAATAGGCTTCCCTGGTCGGGCAGCCTGTAGAGTAGGCACCAACCACAAGGTTCCCTTTGTTGCCTTGGTCTTTGGTTCTTACCCATAAGCTTTTGACCTGCTTGTGGCTATTCCTCAGAGACAGCTCTTCACACTCTATTCATTTCTTGATATAGTGGGCAACGCTTCCACCCCTCCTTCCTCACCTGTCCCTTCTGAACAGCCTGTAGCCATCAATAGCCACATTTCAGTTGTGGGATTCATCCCGCCAAGTTTTAGTAATAGCTGGTAGATTGTAGCTTTCTAGCAGCACGGTGGCTTCGTTGCCTGTGCTGCGTGCATTGGTGTAGAGGCACTTCAGCTGGGTTGTCGGCTGGGTCGCCTTCTTAGAGGAACCCCCTTATTTCCTTTGAGGTATTTCACTGGTGTTTCCCTGTTAGCTCCTATTACCTGAGGAACCACTGGCTCATCTCCATAAGACTTCAGGTGTGCTGCAGTGTAGCCAGCATATCTCGGAGCAACAGGCTGAGATCCCTCACTAGCACCCCATCCCTCTAACCTTGGCATGTCATCCCACTGCTTGTCATGGGCAAGCCTGATATTATCCCCCTTCCCCTTCCAGTCTAGTTTAAAGCTTTATCAATGGGCCCTGTTAGCTTGTGAGCAAAGACCCTCTTCCCCCTTTGAGAAAGGTGAATCCCATCTGATGCCAGCAAGTCTGGTGCCATGTAGGCCATCCCATTATTAGAACATTAAGAGCTCAGAAAATGTAAAAGCCTGGTAGGAAACTCCAATACATGTATATGCATATATATATATATGTAAAAATGTATCTGTAAAAGACAACAATACATCATGATGTTTTAAGACAGTTTTGGGATTATTTTGGAACTTGACTCAAATTTGAAGTCTTTCATTTTGCAAAACTCTCAATGATTTCAGTGACGGTTCAGATGGACTGAGGACATTAGATGCAAGATGTTCATTGCGGGATCAGGAGGACAGGACTGCTTTTTGGAGACTTTAAGTGGATACTGTTAGAAGTAATATGTGTCTAAAGGGCACATTTGAACAAAAGAGCTTGACTTCAATGTCTATGATTTTTTTTCATACTCCTTCACTTAAGTTTGAGGCACAAATTTTTTTTATTAACAGTAGACATACAACCAGAGATTTGCACACTGCAAGGAAGTACTAAGTAGGCAAAAGCAGATTGTAATACTAGCCCCGACTAAAAATAAAGATTAAAAAAAATAACAGCACAGAAAAATCATGCAGATATGATATTTTTCCCCAAAAAAGCCACGGTAGTTTAATGCTGATTTTACTGGTGTAGAATTTATGCCAGACAAAGTCAATGGAGTTGCTTCACAGTGTACAGTAGCATGAGGTTAGAAATGAGTCCTGTATCTTAAAATATTACATATAAGTGTATACACTCTTCTTTGTGGGTGCACCATATCTCTTTGTCTGTGCATATTCAAGCGTATATATTTCACAGCTACTGTCTGCATCATTCACTTCCAAAACCAGCATGCATTCATTTTCATAACTTTTTGTTCTATTACAATATTAATGGGACTATCAATGGGAAAGGACAAGAGAAGCATTTTTAATGTTTATCTGACAGTTGCAAATTTCTCTTGAGGTTGTTTACTGGGATCTGATTGTTGGCAAGGAGGAGTAGGAAAGGCAGCAAGATGAATGGGATCACAGGAAGAAGAGATGGGTCCTCTTAGCACCATCTAAGAGTAATAAAAGGTCCTACCTTAACACTCCTTTACCAAGTCTTAAGTTTTAAACAGCAGAAAATGAGGAATTGTTTTAATTAACTTCTATTTAATCCAGGTGGCCTGTTCAAAGTGAAACACATTGCATTTAGATGAAAATTAGGTGAAGGCCTCAGTGTATGTGTTTATTCCATCCAACATATTTTCCGTAGCGGGGAAAATACCTGGAAATAAGAGAGAATTTGTGGACTTGTGGATGAACCTGCAATGTGATATGAAACTGTGCACCAAATTGCTGTTGGAGCTTGCCTTTTTTGACCTTTAGTTCCAGAACCACCCTAAATGCGGCTTATTCGCTACAGGGAGAGCTGAACGTTCTCCCGGTTTTGCTCTGCAATATTACAGACCCTAAGTTTTACAGATCTGGGCATTGCACCTCCAAATTTTCTGTGCTGTAAACATTACCTCAGATGGAAAAAAACCTCAAACAAAATCAACAAACAATATTGGAATTCTGCTTGTCTTTTCAGTTCATGCTTTAAAACGTTTATCTTTAAGTATCAGGTTTTCAATTAGAAAAGCAGAGCGCCAAACTTTTCACCAGCCAATGTTTAAGAAATTTATAGACTATAGATAACACAAAAATGGTAGAATGATCACCTAAGAGTACTGTGTTCAGCTCTGGTCGCCTCTGTCACAAATTACTGCAGGAATAGAAGAATTTCAGAGCTAGGTAACAGGCTGAGTTGTTTGGAAAAACAGGCTGTTTCATCTGATGGAAAATCTTTGGAGAAGAGCATAGAAGTGTGAAGGGAAGGTTTAATCTTCCATGTAAAATGAAATCCAAAATAACTGGCTATGTAGATTAGAACTGTTAAATGTTTCTTGCTGGGTGTTACAGCTCATGTGCTTCTCTTTCTGTTTTTCTCACTAGGCTGGGCTTTTTTGGTGGATTATGTCTCCTTTGATGCACCTTGACTGCCCCACTGAGAAACTTTGGTGAGGACTTAGACCACCACTACAGAGCACTGTGGCAGATCTTTTTTTTGAAAATGAAAAATACGAAGTTTCCACAGGAAACAGAAAAATTTCCCCAAATTACAATTATGTCAAAGGTAATTAATTTAGAGGAAGGCTTGCAAGAACTTTCAGTCATCAGTATGTTAAATAATAATTGTCATAGTACATGAATTCTTATTGTTTTGAAATATCAGAGTGAGGAAACAATAAATTTGGAAAGGGGCAGATACAAAATCCTTAGAAAAGAAATTGAACAGCTCTACAAAATGGCATTCTCAGCTGTAATGGATGGCTTCTGCCGTTTGCCATCCTTTGGCAAAGCAGTTCTCAGCCAGAGCTAGGCTCCTTTGTCCTGCACTGAAATAGTGTGTTAGAAATACAGGTAGTTTCACAGGTACTGCACAAGAAAGACAACTTGCATGACTAAAGAGGGAACTTGACAATGAACCAGTCAATCAAACTCCTGACCTCTCTGAGATGCTTTTGTGAGCCTGCCCGATCTGTGAGCGTTTGGGTTTTCTATTCTGGCATATGGTCCTGCCTTTTCTGGATCTCTCTCTTCCCCTTTCTGTGGGCTGGGGACAGCCAGCAGGCAAACAGCGTATAGCCATGCACGCAGTCCAGCTGCTTTGAAAACGGTCTTATAGGAGCGAGGGAGAAGGTGAGAAAATGCTTCATTGCTGCTTGTGCCAGGGATCCCGGAGAGACACAGGGACATCGGGGGAGTCCACACATCACTGCCTGGTAAACCCACTCGCTGTTTATCAATTATGAGGACTAATTTCTATTCCATGTTAGGTTTGGGTTAATTACAGTTAGATTCCTTTCAGTAGTTAGGTTAGAGTTGGGTATTCCCTGTTGTCATGGTCCCCAAAAGAGAGGTCTGATCCTGTCCCCGTTTCCTGCCTGCAAATTCCAAATTCAAACTGGGACCAAGGCAGTCTGGACCAGTGGTTTATTAAAATGCCAATGGAGCAGCAACCATGTTGCACATACCTTCATTGTCTAAGGCTTGCTTCTCAGCACTTTTAAACCAATCTACATTCTCAGTGTGTCCCTGCTTACAGACACTCCTATGCACTTTACATGACAGGCAGTATAGGCTTAGCTGTTCCCTTTAACCTCTGGGCTCCCCATGCAGCTCTCACCTACAGTGCCACTGCTGGCTGGCTGCCTTAAAAGCTGAAGCCTCCTTGTTTGGAAGGACTCGACAGGAAAAGGGGAGTCCTACCCTTTAATTTAATAGTGAAGTTGTTGGTGCGGTATCTGCACATCTATTAACTGATGTCTGAGGCCAAAACCACTGTAATTTCCCCCAAGTTTGCTGCAGACTGGCCTTTGAATTCCAGTTCTTCGTAGTGCAACAGCCTCAGCAAGCTACCACCATAAAAGTATCATCAGCAGGACCTTTACCTCTGACATGCAACCATCTACATTCTCAGTCCCAAATCATTGCATGTTTCTACGCCAATTCCCCTGGGAAGCAGCTAGTGTGTCCTTTGGTCACGAGCACAGCCACGTGCACAGGGGACAGCCTCCTCTATTGGGCTAAGCATTAAACTGAACGCCCAGGACCTGTGTCTTTAGATACCCCTTTTAGTGCAGTCAAGCCACTTAACTTCACTGGCCCAACTTCTTCATCTAGAGAAAGGAATTCAACACCCTCTCGTGAGGCAAAGAGCTGATGTATGCAGCTGATAGAATAGCAGAGCAAGGGGAAATGGAGGAGGCTCGTTTCTCCCTCCTGGCTGCACCTGATTCTATTTAAGGCCCCTGTGGTAAAAAGTGCTCTTTGGGGAAGGGATCTCTCATAGAGAAGGTGGCAAATTTTTGGTAGGCTCTGGAAAAAGCTCTGTGGAAGTGCTTTCAAAAGCTGCCTTTATGGAAGAGGATAATAGATAAGGAAGTGGAGAACTGTTATTTTCTGGATCCTGCTATGCTAGAGCAGGGCAGTGCTCCATGGAGCTGACAGGAGGCTGGTTTAAAGCAGATAAAGGAAAGAGCTTCTGTGCCTGTCTGCTAGAGGCTGTGGGACCTGAGAGCACTAGCATGTTCAAAGAGGGACTAAGCAAATTTGTGGACAATGGGTTCATTAAATGGGTGCTAAAGAGAACTTGAAAAGGTACTGCTGCATGTCACGGCTCTGAAGGAAGAGATGTGCTGCCAGAGGAGCATTTAGGAGGGATGGTAAGTGGCTCTGCTTAACTTGCTTTATTTTGGAGTGTTGTGTGTGACAGAAAACTGTTAGTGGTAGGATTAAATGTGAGGTGACCTGAGAACAGAGTTACCACAAGAGCTTGTGATCCCAGTGGACTGCCCAGGTTTTAAGTGAAAGCAAGTGCCTCAACTGCCTGTAAGTTGGGTGTAGCTCCTAGTGAGTTGTTTCCCCAGAGTGATACTGATGGATATTATTATTTATGTGCTGAAATTCTCCTTAGCATATCCCAGGTTGGCTGGTGGATGAAACTAGACAGACACCAATAGTCTACTTCTGTGGAAAAGTATTTTCAGCAATGCTGTGTGTGCCCCCAGCCTAGAGCTTTTTCTGTGGCTCAGGAGGTTGGGGGCAGACTGTGTGCTTTCTGCCTCTCCTGCTTTTTACAAAGTCCCTTTAGCAATGAACACTGGTGTGCAGTAGGCTCTGCTGAGCATGCAGGCAGCAATGATTCCCACTGAGTGGCATGATCACAGATGGCACCAACTCATGCTTATCCTGGAAGCTTGTTTCACAGGATCATCCCAGCATGCTGAGAAAAGCTATGTTGTTACATGCAGGAACGTTATTACAATGCCTTCATAGGCATCTATGATGCTGAAAATTGCATGCCATCTGCTTGCATGAAGCTCTGCTCTAATGTGAATTGATTCCATCTTCAGGTCATATGCTGAAGTGGTAGGGGTGTTTTTTGTATTTCTGCTCTCCTTCCAAGCTAATGTCTCTCATTTGTACACATCTCTTATCAGAATGACCTTTGGTACTACACAGTGGGGGAATTTGGGGAGCTATATTTAATATATTCATGGTTACCTTTATTCATGTTCATAAAATGCTTTGCAGGTGTTTGTAGTGTAACTTTGGATCAAGTTCCTAAAGTAAGAAAGTGTTATATCTAGCTTGAAGGTAGGGAAATAAAGGTAAAAGGAGGCAAAGGGATTTGCTCAGGTCTGCAGATAGTCAATGGGCATTGACATTTCAAGTCTGATGCTTGCCTTTGTACCCTAAATGTGACTACATTGCTGATAGGTTAAAGTGTTACTGAATAGTAACTTTGCTATGCTGGGTGGTAATAAAGGAACTTTCATCTGTACCTATTGGGAGGACAGCACTGGAGAGAGGTGTGTGCCTGATGGGAAATGGGTGGTCAGTTTTGATTGAGACCTACAATGCTGTAAAAATTAGTGAATAAGTCTCTAGGTTTCATTGGATGCTATGTAAATACCAGAAGAAGGAAATACTCTCAAATACTGAGTTGAATTTAGCAGTAGAATTTATTCTCACTTGATGTTGTGGGAGACCAGGAATATAAATGAGGTTAAGTATTCAAGTCCATTGATGGCTAATAAATTGAATGGTTTGAGTACAGCCTTTGGCCTTATGAACTCCTAAAAGGACTGGATGCTAGAAGAGTATACTTGGGGAAGGTGGACTCTTTCCCAAGCATCTGGTGCTAGCTATTGGTGAGACAGGATATTTGATGTGGCGGACCTTTGGTCTGTCTGTTCTTATGAACTTGATAATGCCCATTTTGCTATTACAATCAATGTAAGCTCCGATCTTTAGTATGATGGATAGTTTGTAATGTTAAAAGCTAAGACAAGATCCTACAGCAACTCTTCTGCTGCAGTCTTCATTGCCGTGTCCTTGTAGCACTCTGCAAAAGTCCAGTTTCCCACATTCTAACAAGTTAGCAAGTACAAGGGCCTACATGGGGAGCCCAGGTCCTGCTCTCAGAATTGCTGGTAGGGACTTGCTCAACCTCTGATTATGCAAGTCTGTTCTGAAATAATGTCCTGCACTGATCTATGACTATGCCGTGCTTGTGAGATTGCAGTGTTTCAGAGGCAGTTTAAGGCTGAGGTCCTTTTGTGTCAATGCAAGAGCTGATGTTAACTTTGTTGTTCTAGAACCTGACAAATGTGTTAATTATAGTCTGTGTTCTGTAAGTGCTGTTACTGTGATACTGTTCTCTTTCTGTCCTGACTGTTGCTGCCCGAGTTGTGAAGAAACCTGACACTTATCTGATTTAGAGGTGGGAGTATTTTAAGGGGAGGTGAAATCATTCTTATATATGAATTCCCAGGTCTTTTTGGAATGAAACACTACATGTGCCTAATAGTAGTAGATAATAATCCTTCTTTCAAACTCCATTTGAACAACAAAGCTGGTGCTATCCCACTGTTTTGTATACACTAGTGAAGCAAAACAGACAGTATTTATAAAAAGCATGTATCCTGTATCAAAACTGTAAGATGTAAAATGAAGCAACTGGGGGCAAAGCTTCTCCAGGTCCCCTGTTTTCAAAAGTCCTGAATAAGTTTAAATTTGAAATCTGGTATTCATTGATGGGCTAGGCTGGTAATAGTCAGACTTGCTCCTGTGACTTACATTGCTGGGAAAGGAAGAAATTTTGGAGCATAGTGAAATTTTTCCAGAAATCATACGCCTCTTTTGACTGTCTGCTTGGGAAGAATGTAAATGTGAGCGTGTTTCCTGGTGATTGTCCCCGTGATAGCCTCTTCGGCATTCTACCGAATGGCCACCTGTCCGCCTGTAATAAATGATGGCTATAAAAGGAAGCGATTGCAGCCATGATACAGCCAGAGGCATTTGTTTATATTCTTATAATATGTATCAGATTGAATAGAAATTATCACTTACAAATGACAAATGGAGAGTGGAGCTGGTTGGTGAGTATGAAGAAGCTCAGACAAAGCTGGGCCAGCTGCAAACTTTCTTCACTGAAGGCTGTCTGCAGAATGTAGGTATTGAGCCAGCCAGTAATTAGTGGTGAAGCTGGAGGCTTGCTTGTGTTAATGATCCACGTATCTTTGTATAGCAGCACCAGTCAGTAAAGCCTCTGTTGCTTCTCAGAAAGGATCCTGATGTGTAGAGGCTGCCATTTTGGGGGTGGAGTGTGTAATTAACTAAATGGAGGCCAAAGCAGAAGAGTATTCTTGGGCATTTCTCCAGCAGAAGAGTGCTGACATGTAGTACTGCCCCTCACAGTTTAGGTGGTGTACAAGACCAGGATTGCTGAATCTAAGTAGAGTACACCTGGCTGGATGCAGAAGTACTGTTGTATATCCCCCTGTTGTGTGAACAGGGGAAAAGGGTATTTCTTGGATCTCTTTCAGAACAAGAATCTGACTTGTATGACTGCTTTCCTGAATGGCTGCTCTATTTCTCCCTCTTGTCTCTGTGTAAACACAGCACTTCCTCTTCTGGATCAAGAAGCTGAGTATGTCCAGGTGAGAAACCTAAGAACTGATTGTGGGCTGGAGAGAAAGTCAAGTGCATCCAATCTGCCAACAAGCTGAATGTTTTAAGCTCTCATTAGCATTTGATCCTTCTTGGCAAGTCTTGGGAGGGATACTGGAACTAAAGAAAAATCTTGGACCCAAGACAGAAAAACAATTTCTCAAGACAGGTGATACCATCTCTGCTTCTTGGCATAAATTTAAAACTAGACTGGACAAATCTCTAGAAAATATGTAGCTGGTAGAAGCAGTGAACTATGTGCCCTCTATGAACTATTTGTCAGGAGAGCTTTTTGGATTCTACATGTGAAGACCTATTCCTGCAGATATCTGTAGTGATCTGCAATGTTCTCATTTATTGTTTGAGGGTGGGGTTGTTGAAAGAAACTAAGTAGGAGTGGCTAAAGAAGTGAAGTGCAGTCAAGAGTGCTGCAGGTCAGTTCCATCTGTTGTGCTTGCCTGCCATTTTGGTATGAAGGAATAAGAATGGCATCATCTGTAAATATTTTATAGAAGAAAAAAATATGGAACATGCAACAAGCTCTAGCATAGTGTTTAATGTCCTCTCATCCACCTGTTCCCCTCTGAAAATGTTCCACGAAGGTTAGTCTGTGAGTCTATGGCATACAGAGCTGACTTGAGTGAAAGCTCCATATGAGAGGACCATCACATAGCTACTGCCAGGAGTGGGAATAGACTTGGTTATAAACTGCCTTTGTGCTCTTCTTACTGTTTACTAAAGTGCTGCCTTGTGCCTGGTAAGGGAGGCTACCCTCTAATTCTTGGACTCTTGCCCTAAATCTGTCTTTCAGTTTGGTAGAAAACATATGTCCCAAATCTCTGAGAACTCATAACTCCTGCTGGGTGATAAGTTCAGGGAGTGCTGCCAGTCAACCTTGTGCAAGGACTTTCAACTTGGAAAGGAATGCTCGCTCTCTTAATTTTCTGCCCAGATACTGAATACTACTAGGGAAAGTGTTATACATTAATTGAGTAATTCAAAACAACATTACAAAAAAAGTAAAACACTTGAAAGAAGCATCAGTTTCCTCCTAATGTGTTAGCTCTACTGATGACTGTTACTTTAGGTTTCTTCACCAGCAGAGGAAGCTATTGGACACAAATGAACTTTCATTTTTCTTGCGCTACTAATAACTAAAAGGCAAATGGCTCTTTGGCTTGCATGGGACAACAAACTGTTCCGACTGCAGACCCGCTGGCTTTGGCTTGCTTCCCTGTCTTAAATTTCATTTCACATCTCACATTTGTGCAGTGTGAAGTCTTGTCTCCAGAGATCTGGCTTAGATAGAACACACTACTCACTGCTGCCTGGTCTTGCTAGGACAGACAGTTCCTTGCATAAGTTCATAAATCACATAATGCATGATGTGATCAATACATCCCTTCCATATTGAAATTCCAATAATCAACTTGCCCAAGCAAGTAGAAGATGAAACCTGGTACATATACATCTCAAACCCTATTATGTCTATCAACATGTTGCTTTTAGGGATTTTGTCACAGATGCTGGCACTGTAAATTCTCTAGAGCAGTAATTTTGATGTGTTTCTGCTTGTGAAGCATCATTCAACAGTAGGACATTATTTTTATCCCTGTGAATTATGTGCTTATTTTAGCTTTGATGTCACAGCTGTGGGCTTGTGTTCCTAGTTCTGTCACTGACTCCTGTCTCCTGGAGAACTTGCTATGGGTCTCTGTGCTATACTTGTTGATGGAACAGCAATACATTCTTCTGAAACCATTCCAAAGTCTTCAGGTGAGAGGAGCCACCTAAGCAATGCTTTGTGAGTAAAACTGCTAGGTTGAATGATAAAGGAGAAATTCAACAATATCCTTGTTGGTTTCTTAATATTTCTTTGGAAAAATTAAACTGTCCTTCTTGTAAAGCTTACAAAAGCAGAACTTTGACACTTCTTTTAAACCAGAAAGTGCTTACAGAAAGAAAAAACCCTGTTTATTACCTTAGCTTTACCACACTTTATATGCTATGTTGACCATTTTTTGTCCTCTTTTAATCCAGAGAAGCACAGAACAATGTTTTGAGGGGGAATCTAAGACAGTCTGAATTTATTCACTCAAATCTGGTATTGAGAAGAGGAGGCGATGAATAAAGTACTTATAACTTTGCTTAGATAAATGCCACTTTGTCATGGTATCATAAATTAAGTCTGTGCTGTTGTAACAATTAAATTAGGTACTGGCAGCAATTAGGTGTTATCTCGTAAATATATTTGTTGGCACATGCTGACACATACCTATGATTGTGATGTGTGATGCGATAGAAGAGATGTGTTTAAAAAAAACCCCCACAAACCTAAAACTACAAAAACACGTAGCAAAACAACCAAGCCCTCTTGTTCTTTTGTAGTTCACTTTCTGATGTCTGATGGAACATTATTGATCTGAAGGGCAGTGCTGTTGCATTCATCTGACTGGTATTTAAGCAATAACTTAATTTGTTGCAGCTTCAGTATAGCCGTGCTTTTACCCACTTTAAAGTTTAACTGAGTATCACCTTGCATGTTCTCAGTTTGTGCTTTTCTTGTAACTGAAGTTGAAAGTGTCTAACGCCACGTTCATTTGGGAACACTGACTTTCATTCAGATATACATTTGAGCTATGGAAGCATTTAAAATGAAATAGGCTGTCACTGCCTGTTATCTCTACCTCGAGTATATAGTGCTAAATTTGTTAAACACTGTTAACTCATGTGAGTAAAGTTATGGGAGATACAGGAGACCATGATATATATTGATCATGTAGCTGCAACCTGGGTGTTTTCATAGCTGCAAAGGCTTTCCCCCCAGCACAAACTGTTCTGTGTTGGGTGTGGGTTTTCTTTTTCCAACCAGGACTTCGGTATATAGAATCCTGGCCTTTACTCCAGTCCGGAAAGTCCTCCCTATTTCATCAGCACAGATGTGTGGAAAAAAAGCCAGGAGATTACCTGGCTGTTTTGATGAACTCAGATTAAAAATGCAAAGCTCATCTTTAAAATAAGTGGGAAGGAGTTCAGCAAAACCTTGTGACCTGGAAGAAAGGAGACCCAAAAAATACTGTCTGTATGGGGCGTTGTTTCAGACCAGGTATAGGATTTGAATCACAGGAGGAACTTGTTCTCACTCCATAAATGAGTGATTACTTGTCTTGTTTATGGAGAGCAAACATAGTCTTGTTAGCATGGTTGCAAAGAGCCCTGACATCATCTTAATCAAAAGTTTGTATTTAATTATAACAGGGACCCTCCAAATTTCACAGTTTTCTCAGAGCCCATGGTCTTAGTTCTTCTATGAAACAGAACTGATTGTAGCTACCTGCCTTCCTTGCTCAGTACAGTGTGATGAGGCTTGGAGGACAAAGGAACACGTATGTGTGAGCACCTGGGCTGAAGATGTACAGTGGAGGAGGGATAATGCCTTAGATGCAGTACAGGAGCCTGCAGACTGTTCTTGGTTGTGTATGTTATAAGCCCAAAGAGGAACAGGCTGTGCATAATCTAAACAACTCTCAGGCTCAGCCACAGATTCTTGGCAAGCTGATGCTGTTTAGAAAGAACACTGGCATCTGTTTTGAAGAAAAATATAAATCAGAAAGCTGTTACTTGTTAGACAAAGTGATAAAAGCCCTAAGTTAGTGTATGGGATTTCCTCTTCCTTACAGGTTTACTACTTGTTTACTCTCCCCTACCTTTTAAGGAGAATCAGGGATTTGAATTGTTTGTTGGGTTTTGCACATGTGCTAGTGTCCTTTTCTTGCTTTTTCCCCACCTGCTGGCTTCTCTTCTTTGTATCTGGGCCTTCCAGGCTGATGTTTACCTGCAGCATGAATGTGAAGATGTGCACCTCTGGCACAAGGCCATCCTCTTTCCCCTCTTTACCCCCATAGCATGTGCCAAATACATTAAGAATCAGTCAAGAGGACTGCTACAAAAATAATAGCACTGGCATTATCTTTGCTTCTCCTACTCCCCTAGGGCTCCTTGTGCAGCATTTATGCATTGTTGTTAACAGGATGGTGATCCTACCTCCCTCTATGGTGCTTGGAAAAACAGTCCCCTAAGTGATGTTAGACTTTTATCTCACTCTTGAGGGTGGTTTTTTTTGCCCCCTCCCACTGTCTCAGCCATGTTTGTTCTCAGATTTCAGTCTAGAAGGTGACCTCTGCATTTTGCTCTGTTGTGGTGGGTAGGGCACAAGGGGAACCTGGAGCACTGATGTTCTTCTTTTCTTTCCCCAGAGATCCTGCATGCAGGTGACTCTTCTTCCCATACAGGACTGATGTCAGCTCTCTCTAGAGTACATCAGTGCTGCCTGTACCCTGGATTGCTGGGTAGGAATGAGAGGTAGAACACCTCTGGTCCTCCTTCTGTAAGAGTTTTGCCCCATGTGACAGGTGTGTCCCATGGCAGTATATCTCAACATATCCTTGGTGCATAATTATGCTCTGGAGCTGACTTTTAACAGTGATAATTACCTTCCCTGTGTTTTTCCACTAAGGAACTGCCACATGCTTTACATGGGTTAATGAATTAAGTACCCCATGTGACATTGGTCTCTCTGTCTGCTGGTTCCAGGGGGATGAAGGAAACTAGGCAATTATGATGGGAATTGACAACAACTAGTTGGAGTTACGTGGAGACCAGCCAGCTCTGTCCACTAAGCAAAAGTGTACATTCACTCTGAGCTGGATAGCTTTTGGGTCCTGACTTGCAGCCAGTAGCTCATGACTCCAAGCAATGCTTCCTGTTCTCCTTGCCTCTTTCCTTTTCACTTTGGCTCCTCCTATTGCCCACCTAAACCAACTCCAAGAGCAGAGAGCTAATAACACAAGAACTTGGGGTTGGAATCATTCCACTGCACCCTCTCCCCACCCCCACTCCTGTCCATACAAGATTGATAATGAAACCGATACCTTTCACCGGTGTAATTTTCATATTTAATGAGCGTGACTCAGAAACTATTACATTAATTAGTCAAATCCCACAAACCGTTAATGGTGCACGCGGTAATTAATATTGTATTCAATTAAAAGCTGACCCGTTTCAGGTGCCTTCCCCTGGTTTGTGGGGCTCTTTGCAGACAGCTTATGTTCCAGTGCCTGAGGCCAAGCCTTTTATTTTGTTCCAGTGGTGGGCAAGGGAGGTATTCTTTTTTTCCTCTTTTGCTTTTATGTTTTTTTTTTCTCCATGAACATATGCTGGTTTCTCCCCCCTTCCATCTCTGAACGTGGCTGTTCTCACTATACAGACAACCTGCTTGCTGTGATTTATGGGTTAGCACAGTGCGGGGCTCACAGACTGGAAAATTTCCAGTTTACACAAGAATTCCCTGAAAAATGAGCTTGGTTAATTTATTTCTTTCATTAACGAGTTTGAACTGTGAGATAATCTTTCTGAAACCCACTACCCTTGCCTTCACAAACCCTCAGAAGCTCAAAGGGCCCCTGTTCTGCTTCCACAGGCCTCAAATTCACATCTTAACAAACCGTGGACAAAAATGTGTGGACAAAACTTACTTTTGAAATGTCTTTAAAGAGGTGTGTTTTTTTCTCACCTGAAGGTGAGGGCTGGAGGTCCTAGAACCTAATGTTAATGTTTCAGACCTGCTCGTCTGAGTTACCTCACTGCTGTATCCTGCTGATTTGCTGAATCCTGCAGATTTGCTGCTCCTTGGTTCTGCGGGAGCAGGGTGCAGTCTTTCAGCTAAGCCTCTGTATCATAGCGGTCCCCTCCTGTGCAGCTGTGGTTCATTGGTTGCATAGGATCTGCAGACCATATCCAGTAGTTTCCTGTGCTGTTTCCTTCTGTTCAGCCGGAGTTGAGGCATTGTTTAGGAGTTGAGGAATTGTACATAGGTCCAGCCCTGATGCTGCTGTCTGCTGATGTGATTTGAGGACCACTGGATACAGTGACCTTGCAGTTGGGAGTTGTTGTCTGAAATCAGTTTGGGCCATTCCACCAGAATTACTAACAACAACTTTTTGTGTGGGGTGGGGTTTTTCCTTCTTTTTTCCTCCTGTTGCTCTGGTCACAGTTATGGTCTGTTTCCAAGTGCTCCACAATGCCTCTATGCCATGCTGAATGGCTTGGAATATGCTAGCTAACCCCTTAAGCAGATTCAGAGACCTTGTTTGAACTCTCTCTGATTTTCCTATGTTCTGCTGTGCAAGGGAGCAATACTGAATACAGCCCTAAACCTTCTCACTGAAGTTGAATAAAGAGTTATTGTCATCCATCTGTCTCACAAAAGTTGTGTCTGTAGGTAAATATTAAAACAGCATCTGTAATAAAATCACCCTGCTTGCTTCTGAACAATTTGGTATCTGCTTTTCTGCTGGATCACTGCTCTCTACCCAGATCTCTTGGTTTCTGGTGCCATATGGCATTATTTTCTCCTGCATATAGTATGGATAGCACACATTTAAGTTTCTGCAGAACAGCAGGGAAAAATATGCCCTTGTCTTAAATATGCTATTGTTACAAAGACTCTGAATGAGAAACACATGAAATATCACTGTGATTTTTTCCTAAATAAGTTTACTCATCTTTTAAGAAAATAAGAAATGCTTTGAAACAAAATAATACAGATGCTTTGTAAACATCTATTATTATCCTTTAAATCATTAGAATTTACTGAGAAGGGGTTGCACTTATTGTTAACTACTTTCATAGCAAATCTAACAATGGTGTCCACATACTGATGCCTGTTCATTAGTCCAGCTAAAACGTTTCTGTTTATGTAGTATTTGCCACACTTCTTATGTCTTCTAGCCTTTTTTTAAAGTTTGTGGATCTCTAAAACACTTCCTTAGATGTGTGGGTGCCTGTATAATGACACTGAGCCTCCTGACAATGGGATTGCTTTTTGTAGATGTCTTTTGTGGTTCTCTTGGAAGTATTTTGAGGAATCCCAGTGGTTTGCAGGCTGTAAGCTGAAAACCATTGGTGTGGATGATGCAAGCATGCAATATTTGACTTTAACGTTGTATAGGGCAGAGAGAATGTTGCTTTTTGTTCCTTGGCAGGAATTATTATATATTATATTAAATAACTCAAAAGTGCCAGCTGAGTAAAGTATCACTAATCCTTTAAACCTGCATATGCTTCCTTTGGAAGAGGATGACTACCGAGTAGGCATGACTATGACGATGAACGGCTAACTGAAAGTGCTGATATTAATACTTCTGTACTCTGAGCCACTATCACTCTAATTTTCACTGGAAATTTTAGTGAAGCCCACTCAGCAAGAGTCAATAGGCTGTCTACTGTTCTACCCAGTTGGCTACACACAGCATGTCACTGCCTGGCACTGCAACAGTGCAACACCATGGGCACCTTAGGGGCTGGGTAAGTACTGAAAAACATGGGATCTTATACAGGACCATGGTAAACATCCTATGATTGATTTTTTTTTTTTTTTGAGATTGCAAGGGTCAGGCAAAATTTACTTGCAGACTACTTTCTCCCCCTCCGCCCCACCATTGCTTTGAGTTATGCAAACTGGGGATGGACTGTTCAAAATGACTGAAGAGGAGTTGGTTTTCGAATTATCTGACTCCCATAGGCCTCTGCAAATCTCAGTGTAATGTTTGTGGAAAGCTGGTGGGACTTGCTGTACTGTTTAAAAATGTATAGGCTATATTCATGTACCATTGTTGACAAGTACCTTGACAAGCATGTTGTCAGGTACAAATGCAAGTTCTCTGAAAAGCTGCAGGTTTAAGTGCTGCACATATTCATACAGCAGGCAAAGGAAGAGCATGCTTGTTAATTCCTGAATACCCCTTAAATGTGATGCAAGTATTTCTTGGACAGCTGGATGGGTTGCTAGCTGACAAGCTGGGCCCTCTGTATTCTTTTCCTTCAAGAACAATTTGGAGTTTGATGGCAAAACAAGCAAGACCTTCCTACATGTTTATATTCTGTACTATAGCCACCATCTTGTTCATATAATCTACAATGCTTTCTGTGGAACAGGGAGACAAATCTTTGACTTGGAAGGTTAGCTTACCTTGCTTCCTTGCCTTACCATGCTGAACCATGTGGTTAGAGGAAAACAACTGAATTTCCTGTTACTCTCAGGAGCTGGAGTTTCCCCTGAGGAACTGGTGATGTTCACTGAGGAAAGTCAGGGCAGAGCAAAGCTGAGTGCACATTGAAGCTGAGCTCCTCTCTTTCCTCTAGAGACTGAAGTTAATGGTGTGGCATGTGGAATCCTCCTGGTCACTGAATATCTGGCAGTTGTTTTTCTCCCATCATTAGGAAGTTTATTGTGCCTAAATGAAGGAAAGATCTGATTCTTTGGCAGGGGTGAGGGGGCTGGAACTTGAAAATGCACATACTTCTTAACAGGAAAAAGAATTCTCTAAGTCTTGGTCTCTGTACTTAAGTAGACTCAGTCTAAGTGTAAACCCTAAGATAGGTGGGCAAAAAAGCCTTTGATCATGTCCTGATAAAGTGTGGAAGACAAGGCAGCTAAACTGAGAGGAGAAACTGTGGCATGAGTATTGCTTGATAAACTTGTGATAAAAGAGAGAGTCCTTTGCATGTGGGTTTCTTACCCTTCTCATTTAGAAGGAACCCAAAATTTAAGTAGGAGAATGTTTCATCTGCCTCTGATTTCTAAGACAGTCTCACTCCTTCAACAAAATTTGCAAATGAGAACAAATTCAAGTACAACTAATTGACCATCTCTAGGGAGAATCAGAGAAATGAAATGTGATTCAGCTCTTCTCCTGCCTAAGAAAAAGATGCTTCTAGATCAAATGACAGAACAGCAGATGTCTACATTTTTTTCTTTTTAGAAACATCTTCATTTAGTTTGCAAAAATATTGTTGTGAAGAGCTGAGAATATTACTTTGAGTAACTAATTTGGAGGCTAGATGAAAACAAATAATCTGGATGCATCTACATTTTATTTTTTAGAATCTTTATCAATTAGTCAACCACAAGTGATTGGGGTTGATGTATTTATAACAACAGGAAGGAACAAAGAACCTCACCCTAGGACATGGTACGACACCAAAGCAATTGCTATATCTGTTTATAAATATGATGCTATTTTTTTAGCAGCTGTATCAAAGATACTTCCCAGAGGATCCTAGTGGGTAAAGCCCATGTACAGTTCCTAGCCTTCAGTGCTCATCCTTTGGAAAGGCAACAGGGTTTTAAAAATTATTCAGATTGGAGTTTTTCACTTTTGTCCTCTTCCTTAAATCTGTTGGCCTTGACATTTCTTTTCTCTTCATACTAATTTTCTCTTGTAAGTGGCTGTTCTTGTTCTTACATCCATTGAGGTCTAGCTGGCCTGGGGCTGCTAATTTGTACTGTTTTCAGTCAACAAGTTCTTCAAAGACCTGTGTTTCTTCACTGGGTCTGTCTGTAGGGGAAAGGGCATTTTTCTCTGCTGCTATAATATCCTGCTGAGCCCATTGTAGTTGAGCTTTTGGGGGAGTTTCATTGGCATAATCAGACCTGTAAACCTGCCTGTAATATGTCACACTGACAGGCATATAAATACAGACAAGACTGCCGAAATCTGGTCATGCACAACCATGAGGATGCTCTGTTTGAGACCATAATGCTAGTTTATAGTTAGCTATTTTTAGTAGAGCAAATCTACAATTAAAGAACTTAATACTAACAGTCCTTTGCCTTATATTTTCTGTTCCAGCTCCAGACTGTTCCCTGGCTTCTTATAAAGCATAGTTCATTTTATCAGTGGCTTCTTCATACCTTCTGTGGCTCACAGCCCTTTGGCTGATATGTGCTAAATCTTCTAGCCCTGAGCAAAGAGACTTCTCTGGAAGAAAAAACAAATAAGTGAATGAGACTGAATGAGTAACTCCTTGGCTGATGCCCAAATTTGTAGCTACCCAGAAGCCTCCTGGTTTGAGAGTACCTGCTTTGCTACATATTTGTATATCTTATTTCATATCTTATGTGGACAGAGTCATTGTCTTACCTTTTACCAAGACTCCAGCAGGCCAAGAAGATGCCTGAATGTGCCCTACCTGTGAACATTCATGTACACCGTCATAATACGCTTCACTTGTTAGGAAGGTTATCTTTTCTCTCTGTTCCACTTGAGGCTCCTCTCCCTTCATCATCTCTGCTGCTACACTTCCATCATGCCCTAGAGCAGCTGCTCTTGTTTCATTATGCACTCCTCTGGGATATTGCCTGTCCATTCTGCTCGGAATGGAAGTCACCAGACTCTTGGTCCTGTTTGGGACTGAGCCAGGGTTGTCAAGAAACGAGCAGTAGCTGTGGTCCAAAGCACGTGGTGTTCTCTTAGTTCAAAGAAAAAAATGGCTGGGGAAGTGCTATTTTTTTTTTTCATATTTACAAAGAAGGTACATAAAGCCTTATTTTTTGAATATAGTAAGAGCAAACAAAAGGCAGTTGTTTTGTCCTGATAGGACTGGCTAAATCCCAGCCCAGGTCAAAGTTGTCTCTTGCCTTCCTTCTGGGGCCTGCTGCCTTTGCTTCCATGGTTACCTTCGGCTGCTGCTATATAAATCTCCACCAGTACAGGTTGTTACTACCGCATTTCATTTCTTTTGGAGACCTAAACAATAAGTAATTCAGATTTAAAAGATTTTCCTTTGTAGCCCATCATCTTGGATGGAACATCTAAAGGTGGCAAATGTAGCGTTGTCCAGGATTAGGCTTGGAAACTAACATTTGCCAGTAGCTTCAAGTACAACATAATATGTTGTGATCTTGAACTTTCTAAGAACTGTTTTGATACCCTAAAGGTGAGAATCTTCATATTGCCCCTATTTAGTCAATGTTGGTTTGATTAAAGAGCACAAGATTTGGCTTGCTGGACATGGATACCTTTCAGAAAACAGGAGAAACCTGCACTTTCCTGTTCATAATGTCAGAGCTGTGAGGATGGTGGTACCCACGCATAAGGAAAGCAGTTGTGAACTCTGCATGTCTGTGTCCCTGTGTATATATGTGTGTGTCTCTGTTTCCAGCACAGGAGAGGCTCCTACAATATTTCACCCAAATGAGAAATGTTATTCTGCAGATTAAAGCCACGCAGAGCCTGGTTTTGTCTTTATTTATGCCTTTCTATTTCCTTCTCTGCTGACATGGGTGCACATGCCGGGAAGCACTGAAGGACATAATTGGCGTTGTGAAAAATTATTGGGAAGCCAGGATGTTCCCTTGCAGTGATCCCCCCCTTCTCTTTCCCATCTGTCACCATCTAATGTGACAAAGTTTTTATCGGGCATTGAGGCAGAGGAGATTAAAAGTAAATACTGCAATCAGGAAGCAGCTGGGGGGAAAATGTAACACATTTCACACTAAGCTGAACAGCTCATCAACTTAGCCTTGTATATCTACGGCGGATGAGAGGGAGGGAGGGCTGCAGGGGGATGTGTGGTTCAACATGCTCCTCCACACTTGGAGTCTGAAGATGATTGTGTGTTTTCCTATACAAATAGGATTCATGCTTTCTGGCACTTGCTTGCTTTGGGAAGGAAAAAGCCCCAGGAGTGCAGTAGTTTTCTACTTGATTTTGTAACAAGCTCCTGTAAAATGCTGTTTTCTCAGGCCCCAATTCATATATTTTTTTTGGACTCCCTGCTTCAGTGATGAACCTGGGTACTATCGTGTCCTACTCAGCTAGGAGGACTTTACCAGACATGTAGCTTTGGATGCTGAGGTCTCCTGTCACACTATCTCTGGGACCTGCAGGGTGGAAAGTTTGTTGGTTAAATGGGAGGCACTGACTACAGGCAGATACAATAATGTTTTAGGCTCATGAAGTTGGACATGGAGATCTTTGGTAAGCACTGTGCTGGGCACTTATATTCTGTCCAAACTTACCTGTCTGCAAAGGCCAAGAAACTTGAAAATTTTGTGCCACATTGCTTTATTCTTATTTGTGTGTATAAAAATTAAGGTCTTTGAGCACTACCAGTCACATTCTTTTCTTGCAAAGCTTTTAAAAGTCTTTGTTTTCATTTCCAAAACTGCTGCCTATGTCTTCTCCCTTTTTTTTACAGTGCTGATATGACATGAGCTCAGTGCTGGTGAACAAGGGTAGACAGATGTATGTTGAGGGCTGTCAGAAACTTCTTTTTATCCTGGGGATAAATAAAGCTTTAGAAAGTGCTGCAGGCTTCCGTGGCATCCCTGCCCGTGTGAATGTGTCTCCTGTGGAGGGATGGGATCCTCCTAGACTGAGAGAATCTCAGTATCCAGCATTTGTCTGGTCCTTGACTTTGCAACTGAGTGCCAGTAAAAGTCCAATCTGTGTCACCTATGCTGGCATTTCTTGTGAAGTGGAAAGCTATTTTGCCAGGAAATGGACTCTGATGCCGTTGCTTTAATTAATTTGATGCGATTTGCTTAATTTACTGTTACTTTCTGGCTTTCTTGTCACCTGTTCTTCAATGTTGATGAAATGTCCAGTCATTGGTAGCAAGTTTTCTAAGGATAAAAAAAAAAAAAAATCAAAATCCTTCCAACTACTCGCTGAACAGTGAGTGAACAGTGTCTCCTCATGTGGACTGAATTCCTTTTCCTGTGCTTGGTAATCTTTCATGGTTTCTGACAGTACCAAGTTTTTTTTCCTTCTAGTCTGATAGCTTTACTTCTAAGATAAAGTATTACCTTTTTTTGTGTGTGTGTCCTTCAGTCTCCTAGCTGGAGACTGGTACAGCTGTGGTAGGGAGGGGAGCCACCTGGGTTGGTGTCATGTTGCCATTTGGTGCCCTGCTCTGGTGGTGTCAGCCTGGGGCTATCCAGCTAGAAGAACTTGGTCAGGTTGTGGAACTCATGACTGCATCCCAACCCTAGACAGTAACTATGGGGTGATTCTGTAGCTTCTCTAAATCTTCCAAACAGCAGACTGTAAGAATTTTTTGCTATTCTACCAGCATGCCTGTTCCTTCTTATAAATATTCACGTTGGCTTTGATCTCACGAGTTAGTCATTATTTGTTGATTATAAAATCCACCAAATAGGACAGTTGTGGAAGTGCCTACTTTCTAAACATTTGTCTGGTAACACGAGTGTACCTCTAATGTCTTCCAGTACTAACTTAGAAAAAAAAATCTGCCACTGGACTACCAGCAATGTGTATTTTGTCTGTATAACAACATTTACACTATTGGCTAAGGAACTCTGATATTCCTATAGAATGAAGGGAATGAGGTAAGGATTTAAAATAAGGCAAAGGGTCATTATTATACTTTTTCCAGTATCCCTGCATTATGAAAAATAGGTAGGTTCTTGAAATTTTTTTTTTTTAGTATCTCATATGAGCTCAATGGGTACTTGCTAGGCAGCTACTTGTTTGGCAGCTAAATTTTGATAATACTAGCTGCAAAAAGCAAGTACCTGCCCTTATAGAACTACTCATTTGCTCTCCTGTTGATGCAGTTACATGCTTTATTTTAGGTCTGTGGACCTTGATGTAATCTTCTGTGTCACTGTTTCTCCAAACATCTGAAGGCCGTTGTCATCTTACAGACCAGAACTGTTCTTATTCTCACTCCCCTTCTATTGACATCAAAGCCAGAAGGAGAAAAAGGAGCCACACTGGCAGCAACGCAGAACGTAAGACACAAGAGGAGTTAAAAAAATGAGGGGAGGGACTTGGGAAAGGTGCTAGATGGACAGATGAGTGTGTGCAGGAAAGATCAGGCTGGACCTTGAAAACCTCTAAGGATGGAGATTCCACAGTCTCTCTAGGTAACATGTTCCTCTGCTTATTTATGGTGAAAATATTTTTCCTTATATTCAGTCAGAATCTCCCTTATTGCAACAAATTCCAGAGTGTCTTTTCTCCTGCTGTGTGCCTCCATGAAGATATTGGCTGTATCTTAATAACCTTCTTCTGTGTTTGGAAGGCTGCTTAGGCTTCCCTTCTTGCTAAGCAGGCCATTTGTATAAAAATATTCTTCATTTCCTTGTTTTGTGAGTGTAACTGCAAAGCACCTAATGTAAGGTTGAAGATTAAATTAAAGAATTTGAATTTAAGTAAAAATGAACTGAAATTTAGCCACACAAGTTGTGAAAGCTAGGCTGATAAGGCAGGCCTTCATCACACCATGGTGATCCCCTGAAATGAAAGAATATATTTCTCTAGGCTTTAGGCTCTATCCTTCATCTTCCAGTTCTTTAACACTATGAGCTCCAAGGCACATATTTTGAAGAGAAATTTCTTTCCAAGAAAAAACTGATACTCCATTTAAACCCCATGCTAAAAGCAGCTGTGTGTTAAATATGACTGAGGTTCCCATTTAAACTGTAGATGACAAATGGAAATACAGAAATGCTATCCTGTTCACTGAAGTGGGAGAGCAGTTTTCAGATAAAGCAGTGTATGGTTAGTGGAGTCTCATGCCCTGGGTGAGCAGTAAGGGCAGGTGTCCTACATCTGACTGGCCTCAGCATTTACAGTTAGGCGATGTTTTTGTTGTATTTTTCTCTGCCTATATCACAGGAAATTTCCAAGGCTTCCTTGTGTTGCAGCATCCCAGTTGCTATGACATTCACCGTAACCATCTTCCACTGAGATTAAATGGGCAGGACATTCACAACAGGGAGAGAGAGGAGGATGCCTCTACCTATGGCGTCCTTAAAACCTCACTCATTGTCCGAGATATTTTACTGGTATTGGGCAAGCTGCTAAAGCTGACAAAAACAGGGGTGGGACATGCATGACTGAGGGACTGACTGCAGTCATTCAGGCCATAATATTGACCTGAACATATTATGAAACTCCTGGATAAATCCTCCCATGTTTTCTGTGTGATTCCCCCTGCCCCAGGAATGCATGTTACATGGGGCCTTTCAGGCTGATGCTGCCAATCCTGCTGCTAGATCTATTTTTCAAAATACTCATGTCTTCAAGAAGGGATTTTTTTTCCTGTCTTAACCTTTCTCATCCTCCTTTTTTGATCTGACATTAATAAAGAATATGGCAAATGGTCCATAATGTAATAAAGGAGGGAAGGTTTTGTTCTCTCTTTATTTTTTTTTAACTGTACTTATTGCTGTAGAATGTCAGCATGATAATTATGATAGGCCAAAAGAGAAAAAAACAGTGGTCAAAACCTGAAAGTTATATGTAGTTCTAGCACTTGATTGATACCTTTTACCTTCAAATATCTATACGCTATTTCTTTTTGGATTCCCAGAGAACACGTTTGGATTAAAATACCTTAGGAGGTGGGTCTTTCACACAAGCATTGGATAACCTGACATAGCTTTGTCTTTGATCAGATTAGAACCAGCATTGGTACTGCAGCCACTTCAGAAGTGATACAGCACGGGGGGAAAAGGGTACATGGGAGCTTGTTCGGCTTACACCCATGACTTACTGGTAAGAGCCACTGTTGGCATCTCGTTTTCACAGGCACCATATTTATTTCAGAAATTCTGCATTTGTTTTTATGCATCTCACTTAACTCTGCCAAAGTCACAGAGGTAGAGATGCTCTTGCTCCTTTAAAGCTTTTAGACCAAGTGGAGAATGTGGAAAAAAATATTTGAGGTAACTACCTTTTATCTCACTCATGAATTCTCCACTTCACTCTGTATCCCTCAGACTTGGAAGATGTGAAGGCTAGGTTCCAGATTTAGGACTTCCTTTTGCTAGTCATCAAGGTGGGGAACCACAGCAGTTGCTGAAGCCAGGCACACACCTGGTGCATTTCCTTCCCCACCCCAAGTTACACAGAAGAGAAGGCAACTGGCTAATTTGTTTCAAAACATTAGTGCAGAGCATCATGCTGTGGCTAAATATTTACTCAAAGTTATTGCTAGGAAGGTTGCTTGAGCCTTCCTCCTATTTCATTCTGCAACCCAGAAGAAACCCATGCAACCTATAATTGATGGCTGGTAGCGTTCAATTGCTAGTAGTTTTCTGTTTACTAGTTTTTTTTTTTTAAAAAAAACCAGAAGGATCTAGATATTTTTTAGCAGCTACTGCCTCAGGGTGCAGTCATGTAAGCAGGCAGGCTCAGCTCTTGGTGGTGTCCTCTCCAAGGAAGCAGGAAGCCCTGTTAGAAGTGCAGAATGTAGCACTTTTTCAGGGTTAGGTGGATGCTTTGCTGCTGAAGATTCTGCCTTTTAGATAAGACATAAAACTGACGTTCTGAACACTTGCATATTTTTATAAGTGTTCCCTGACTCTCTCCTAGGTGTATTGTAAAGTGTGCTTGTGCTTTGTTTGGGCAATACCAAGTACTGTGATGAAGTGCAAGTAACTCAATGGGATTTGTACGAGCTTATGAAGCGGAGAATAAACCCCATAGTTTGCACAGTAAATCAATTTGTAAAGCGCTTTGGGATCTTTCTGGATGAAAGGCGCTATATAAGTGTAAGCCATGACCATTCATCATTATTGAATATGAAATAGAGATATACACTCTATCAAGCTAGCAGCAATAGGCTTGGGCTTATGATTGCTCACAGGACCCAATCAATCATCAGATCACGACATAATGCAGCTAGAATAAAAAAAAGAAACCCCACAGCAAATCATTCCAAGCAATGCAATTAATGGGCATCTAGTATAAATAGTGATCTCAGCCAGGGAGACTGGGCTTTTCCTTAACACTAGAGTTGAAGTCAGAGCCATACAGTGTGAAAGAGAGAATTACTAATCTGCTGTTAGCAGGGAAAGGAAAGATTCCTCACCAGCAGTACACTGTATAGACGTTCACTACAGCTAGACTAAAAAGACATTGCGTCTATGCTTTTCATTTTCTTCTTTCATTTGCTTCTGAAACGGAACAGAAAATGTTTTTGTATAGAAAGTGTTAGACTTTGTTCTACATTGGGTCACAGAGTTGACCTGTTTGTGTTTTTCACCAAGTTGTAGCCCAGGCACCTAATCCTGTCACCCTACCTTGGTCATCATCTGTAGCATATATGGCTCTTGCAATGCAATGTGCACAAGAACACAGTCTTCACAGGATGCAAGGATTGGGACTAGACTGTGCCTGGCATGTCAGGGTATATAATCTGTTTCTGCTGCTCATCCATGGAGACACTGACTGCCAAAATATGCTCCATTGCCCCTGTACTTGGCACTGGTGAGGCCACACCCTGAATACTGTGTTCAGTTTTGGGCACCTCACTACAAGAAGGATATTGAGTTGCTGGAGCATGTCCAGAGAAGGGCAACAGAGCTGGTGAGGGATCTGGAGCACAAGTCTTATGAGGAGCAGCTGGGGGAACTGGGGTTGTTCAGTCTGGAGAGGAGGAGGCTGAGGGGAGACCTTATCGCTCTCTACAGCTACCTGAAAGGGGGTTGTGGTGAGGTGGGTGTTGGCCTCTTGTCCCAAGTAAGTAGCGATAGGATGAGAGGCAATGGCCTCAAGTTGTGCCAGGGGAGGTTTAGACTAGATATTAGGAAAAGCTTCTTTACTGAGAGAGTGGTCAGGCGTTGGAACAGGCTGCCCAGGGAAGTGGTGGAATCACCATCTCTGGAAGTGTTCAAAAAATGCGTAGATGTGGTACTTTGGGACATGGCTTATTTGGCACGGTGGTGTTGGGTCGATGACTGGACTTGATGATCTTAAAGGTCTTTTCCAACCTTAATGATTCTATGATTTTATGCTGGTTAAGTTGAAGTGTAGGCTGCTTGAAGAGCCAAGCAAACTGAGGGCTTTATTCTCTTGTGCAAGAGCTCTTTCTATATATTTGCCTTATGAGGGAAGGCAATACCTGGTATGAGCTTCCCCTCCTCCTCCCTTCAGTTGTGCTGATGTGTCTGGCTCTTGAGCTGCTGTGATGCTATGGGATATAATATCCTGCTCTCATTTTCTGTTTGTTCACTATTACCAAAGAGAGATTGAAATTTAATAAAATATAAGGGAGAGGGTGAAAATTGGAATAAGGAAGTGAGGGGAGGGGATCAACAATCCCGTTACATAAAACTTGTCTTACCACAGGTCAGCTTAGGAAGAATGGGAAACTCCCATCAGCTCTTCTACTTCCATGATCACCAAGCAGTAGCCTGCAGACTATATACTGTCTATAGTGCCCTATATTGTTACCTTCATCTCCAGTACAGAGGTGTAGCATGACACATTCTGGAATTGTTAGGTGGAGCAGCTCCAGTGTCTTAGACACCCCTTCTGTGCCAGAGGTGCTCCTATTGCAACTCAATATTCCATCAAAAGTATGACTGTAGGATTGGGAGATGGAAGATCCTGAACCATCAGCTTGTAATCTGGGTAAACCTTGTACACAAGACCTTCTGGCAGTCATCCATGTGACTGTTTTCACTCACGCTTTCCTGTAGCTTTAGAATCATGTGTGTGCTAATAGCAGATGAAACTCAGCTACTGCTTGGCCTTGTCAAAGTAGGGCAAAAAAAAAATCAGCAATTAGAAGGATCAGGTCAGAGCAGTTACTGAAATTAGATGTAGTCCCGCTCTGTAAGGTGCATAGCTTGGTAAGGTGCTCAGGTTGTAATATAGTCTGGTTATAAACAAGAGATAAAGAGTAAGTGGATCTCTGACCACCTGCTCTGAGGGAAAATTGCAATCCTGCCCCTGGGGCTTGGCCCTTCTACACCAGGCCCCTCAGTGGAGATGGGAAGGGTGTCTTTGCTGCTTCTGTTTTGTCCATATTTGGGTGCAGCTCCTGGCTTCCCCTGCCTCTGAAGGTTATGTTACAGGCCAGCAGCAAAGCTCTTGCAAGGACTTCTTAGGCGGAGTTGAGTCATGATCATAGAGTGAGCAGTGTGTATTGAGCAAGCCATTAACATCTTCTCATCAGAGGTTAATTAATTGGTAAATACCTATTTTAGTTCTTATCTCGGTAGGTCTCTGAGAACCTATAATAAAGGCAGCAGCTGATACCGAGGCTGATAAATAAAGTAGAAGTATGTTTTCTCTTAATTTTTCCTACTTTTTCTTCAGGATGGGAATTACTTGCAAGGCAGAATCTCAGCCATAGCTTGTTCCTTTTTGTTTGAAAGTGATGCCATTTCAAACAAACTCTTACACTTATGTTTGACCATACCTATTCTAGATCTCTTCTGGTTTCCCATGCCACACATCTTTAGGGTGCATCTCGAATCCATGCACGTGAACCCTCACAGATCCATGAACTGTTGTTTCTCAACTCTGAAAGTCTTATCTTTGCACCACAACATTGCAATTGCATTGTTGTTTCTAGCAGCAATTGATATCCTTTCAGTCAGGCTTTTAATAGCTTCTTGATTAATTAATTAGTTAATGTAGCTAATTTTATAGCTTCTTGATTAATCAAGTAATGTTTTTTGCAGTACTTCTAAAGTGTGGTATAAGTACTAAGCAATAGGATATTATTAATTATTGTTTTTGTTTTAATACTGTCCTGATTGGTCAAATACTACCAAATTGTTTATTCAGGCTGAGTATTAATAGTAGATCTGCCGTGGAGTTCTTTCAGTTTGTGTGAGCAGATGTTAGTGTTATAAACTCAGAACAAACAAAATAGATACCATAAATCAATTTTGTTATTACATAGATATAATCTGTACAAGGCAGAGTAACATAAAAAGAGAAACTCTTAAAGTGATCAGCGTGCTCTCAAAACTCTGCCATGTTATAGGAACCTGTTGGCAGCATATGCTTCTACAGTTACTGTATGCATCTGTTGTTTAGACTGTGGATTCATATGGGCAAGGATGTATCCTTACAGAATGCTGGCCCCCTCACAGGATAGTTTCTGGTATATAAGATTGATATATTTAAATAAGTAGGTCACCAATTGAACTGCTGTATTTGTGGACAGTTACTTTCCTTCTTTGGTTAAGATTATACCTGGAAAGCTTTGCCATATGCTGCAGACAGTGTTTAGCATGAATGCATCTAATATGTCAGCAGCTGTGGAGCTTTTTTGACAGGGCTTGTACCAGCCTTGTCTTTTCCCACTCAGCACAGTGGCAAAGATATTACTAAGTTTGCATTAGCAGGTTTTGTAAGTGTGCCTGCATTCATCACAAAATCACCTCTTAAATCATGGGGAAGGAAGGTGGCAAAGATACTACCTAACTCCAAAAACAAGGAAGGGAGGTCTTCCAGGCCAACCAGATCACTAGAAGCCATAATGGACAATTAAGTGTGTTGATATGCAGATAAATGAAACGGAATAATCACCATGACAGAGGATTTCACAGTATTGAAAAATGTGAAATCATGCCCAAGGCAAAGGCAGGGGGTGAGAGGGAATGACCCAAACTATGCTCTGTTTTATATTACCACCTGGAAAGGGGTTTTGGGTCATTGTGGTTAGATCTACAAAATATCACCCCAGTGCCCCAAGGACACAGTCATTCTGTTCCTGCCCTGTCTCTAATAATCTTTAAGTATCTGCTCTAGGCCATCGCCAGAGGTAACGTTCTAACATTGATCGCACCCTTGACTGACATAGCTACAGTGCTGGACAAAATGGATCTTGTCTTAGGAGATTATAGTACTTGGGCAAAGTGGAAAAAAGAGCAGACAGAGGGGAGAAAGCGGCATACCTGCAGAGTGTGAATCATTTAAAATACAACTAAGTAGAACAGATACTTTATTTAAAGCCTAATGGCTATCAGATCTGCTCTAAACCACCCACAGGAAAGAGAAACATATTGTGAGTTAAAAAGTAAATAGTACCAGAATTAAATTAATCAGAATATAAAATCTGATGATGTGTACATTGGGGAGGTAGGTATAACCAGGTATGGAACTAGACTTGGGAGAAATGTTGTAGATCTCTTTCTAGGGCAGTGGTAACATGTTTAGGGCATTCTGGTAGAAAAGCACAGTTTGGTGAAAATATAACAAGCTCCTGAGCCACTTTTCTCCTCACTGTTCCCTGCTGTGGTCTGCTCTCTGGAGAGCTGCACTGTTTTCTGCTACTCTGTTTACTGGACAGGTCCTCTTCTCCTCCTCCCTCTGTTCATTCAAACTCAGAGTGAGAAGATGGGGGGGAGTGCTCGACTCCTGCCCTTTCCTCCACCCCTCATTCCCTGGCCTCTGCTCTGAACCAGAGAACTTTTTTTTGCCTACAGGTTAGAGATTGTGGTACAAGGTCCCTTCTGCTTCCTTTGGCTTTAGTAGCAGATATTTGCTCCTTGTTCACTCTCCATGGTGGAACCCAGATGATCAGGTTGTCCTGCTACATTTGGTGCATGAGGCCTCAGAGAAGGCAAAAGTTGTGGCATCTTACACAAATGTATAAGGCACAGATACTGTGCTGGGACAAGAAGTAAAGTAGGAGATGGGAGCATACAATTTGTAAATTAGGCCTAAGAACCCCCTAACCTGTCAGTTGCAAGCAAATTCAGGCACTCCCACAAACCACCTATTTTCTGTTCTGCTCCTAAGGTGTATTTACTGCCCTTGAATTACAAATTGCATGCTAATTTTGTGATGATGCTAAGGCACTTTGGAAAGTGAATGTTGTTTTTGAAAGAAGTGCGGGCTGGAATTCACGCGGCTGGAGAGCAGCTTTGCAGAAAAGGACCTGGGGGTCCTGATAGACAAGTTGAAGATCAACTAGCAGCATGACGTTGAGGTGAAGGCTGAGCACACACTAGGTTGCATTAATAAGATTGTATCCAGCAAGTCAAGGAATGATTATTCCCCTCTATTTAGCAATTGCAAGATTGTACCTGAAGTCCTGTGTCCATTTTTGGGCTGCCCAATATAGGGAAGATGTTGACAAAGATGGTTATAGGACTGGAGCACATGAGAGAAAAGGAGAGACTGAAAGACCTGATTTTACTCAGCTGGGGAAGAAAAAGCTAAGGGAGATCTAATTGTAGCCTTCAACTGCCCAATGGGTAGTTAAGGAGAAGACGAGACAGTTTCTACTTGGAGTAGCACAGCAAAAGGATGAGAAGCGATGAATACAACCTGCAACGGGAGTTTACAGTAGCTATAAGGAAAAAGTTCTTCATAATGGGAGTGGTTGCAGAGAGGCTGTCGTCTTCAGAGACAGTCACAATTTGCCCTGAGCAGCCTGATCTAAGTTCAAAACCGGGCCTGCTTTGAACAGGGGTTTGGACCAAATGACCTCCAGGGGTCCTTTCCAATCCTAATTCTGTGATTCTAAGTGTGATTTGTAAGACAACTACACTAAATTATGCAGTGAGTTAACTTGGCAGACCAGAATAAAACTAGTTCCTTGCTTTAGCAAGAGAGGTGAGCAAAGAGCCAAATGAGGTACATGAGTTTTGGTGCTTTAGCCTTCTCTTGAACTGAATCAGAAGTGGCTCTTAAGGCTCCCTTCACTCAACAGATCCTTTGTTTGGTATTATACAACAGGTGTTTCCTGATAGATGATTACATGTGTATGAGCTGCCCTTGTACACATATCTAAAGGATGAGTTTCAGTGGCATTAATTAGAACTAGAGGGGGCAAGTGTCCCCCTGTGAGTTTATTTGCACTTGATAACTACCTTTGAGAACAGAGCAGCATAAATAGGAGGCTCTAATCAGATTCAAGTCCCTGTTCTGTAAACTGTCCTACTGAACAGAGAATGTTGTGGAAGCTGGGCTTGCAGTCATATGTTGTTTAATGTCTTCTTGATTGTTTTCATGCCGCTTCATTCTGTCAGAGGGAGTATCAAAGTACCATAATCTTTCTTCAGTTCTGCTGACTGAGAGAGCTTTTGAAAACAGAAATCCTGAAGGAGTTTCTGTAGTTAGTGCTGAGTTTCAGGTAGCATGAGAAATGCATTTGTATGCTGTTTTTGTGAGCCTGTTTCCAAATATTTGCTTATTTTTGCTGCTTTTATGCTTACCATTTTAAAAATACTCTAGGTAGGACTTGATCTTTTGCCAGCTATTGCCAGCAGTACATACTGTGTCTTGGGATATTCAAATTAGGCATAGGTAAAACTTGCCTAGGAGGGCTGTGCTGCAGTGAAACATATTACCCATAGATATGGTGGAACTTCCATCCTTGGAAGTTTCCAAGACTCAGATAAAGGCACAGCTGATGTGTTCTAGTGGTGGTAGGAGTCTCGCTTCATGACTGGACTAGATGTCCCCCCAAGGTTCCTTCCAAATTATTGGATGAGCTCACACTTGGGACAACTCCTCTCTCAAGATCCTGTTCTCACAGGAACAGCAGATTTATTCACAGGGTAGACAGGTGTCTTCCATCAAACACAAGCTGCAAGGAACCTCTTGAGCTGAGGCAGGTGCAGTGTACTGCACCTTGGAGCTGGCCTGGTTTTGCTGGAGAAGGTGTGGTGTGAAGGGTCTTTGGTTGCCATATCTGCTTTCTGCTGTGAAGCTGATGCCTTGGTGCCTCTCCATGCTAGCTTGTTTCCAGTTTCTCATTTCTCAGCTCTGTGTGACAGATGTATGGAGCCATCAGCAGATCTGGATGTTGCTAGAGAAGTCACTGTGTGTACCTCATGAACTTGTGCAGCTCAGCCCTTTCTTCCACTTCACACTGGAGTGTTTTGCCTCCAGCTTAGAAGCACCCCGTGAAGATCAAACTGTAGTGGGCAGCAATAACCTATTCCGTGATGGTGAGCAAGAACTATATGAAAGAACCACAGTTCATCCAACCTGACAGAATTAATGACACTTGCAGAACTGTAGGTCTAGCCCTGCTGCACTAAAGGTATAATATCTAATGGAAAGACTCCTAAGGCCAGTCTGTTGGAGACAACCGAATTAAGCTGATATGTGACCTCTAAACCTGCTTAGTCAAATTGGTGTTGGTCCCACTACAACATTCTTGTTTCAGTATGAGAGCAGCTCCTTATATTTTGGCTGATGAAGATAGAGAACAGGTTTAAAATGAGATTTAGGTTGAACTAGTAAAGCTTTCTCATGTATACAAGTGATTGTGTATTATTTTCAGGACTTTACTGCTAAGTTTATATGGATGAAAAAGTTTCACCAGCCACTGCCTGGATTATCAAAAATTAATTGGTAGGATGAGCTTCACTGCAGCGGTATATTGTCGAGGCTGCAAATAGACTTGTATTCCGCTTCTTTTCTTGGATTTTCTAGATAAAAGCAAGAAGACTTGCTGAACCTCATGTTGCTGTACCCAGCCCAGTATAGACCAGTGAATATGAGACCAATTACTGTATCACAGACCTGTTTCATTGTTTTGTTTTGAACATTTCGATGTTGTTATGTTATACAGCTCCTCAGCTGTATATGTCATACAGCCCCTCAGGTATTCTGTCAGTATAGGATATCCCAAACCTTTCCAGGAGGAAGCATGGCAGTCCTACGGAGCCACAGCCCTCATTACTCAATACAGTAGCGTGCACTAGCTGAGTACTTACTCGGGTTTCATGCTAGGATCTCTTGGGGATACAGCCCAGAGTTCTCCATGTTGCACTAACTTGAAAAATTCTTGTTAGGCATTGGTTTTCACTGCATCTTGCAAGAACTTACCAGTCTTCCCTGAGCCTATGTGCACAAGTGCTCTTTGTTTGCCAATGTACCAAGTAAGTCCAAGTGTGCTCCCCCTTCTGCCCACCTCAGCCCATGACCGAGGCATGGAACAGCACATGTGCAAGAGCTGTTTTGCTTGTCACTGCATTACTTCTTGCAAGAACATTCAAATGGAATGGAAGGCTATGGAAATGTGATTGAACTGAATGATGCAGTGAGCACTGAAAGTTTGACAGGCTTGAGGTCTTCCTCTATTTAAAACAAATACATTTCAAGCATTGGTGAGCCATGGGAAAAACTTGTGCAAATATTGACAGAATTGTGTTGTAAGAAGCTGACACTGAGGCTTGATGGCAGCAGAACAGTCAGACCCCAAAATTATGCTGTTCATGGAGACCATGCAGATGTCAAATGCTGACATGAACAGGGGCTTCTTTCATGTATTATGGCCACAGGATTCAATTCAGGTTGATCCTGTCATGCTATGTAACTATATGTGTGCTGGCATGGCAGTTATGAAGACATGAGTTTGTGTTGAAATACATACCATGCTCACTAAATACATAACTGCATTTTGGAAGCTCCCTCCAAGTAATCAGTTCAAAGTAGTCTGGAATAAATCACTACTTGTATGTCCACACTCCATGCCTCAGCTGGAAACCATCTTGTATCACTTTTTAAAGGAAAAGACATGACTTGGACTTTGCACAAAGCCAAAGCTATTCTGTGACTCGTAGTATTTCTGTAACAATGAAGTTATTAGTCAGAACTTGGGACCTTTTCCAGTTATACCACAGCTTTCCCAACAGCAATAACAGAGATAAGCTTTATACTCATTTTGCATGTTCCTTGGGCATACCCTGAATAATCCTTGAAATCAAGTCCCAGGACACACCAAACCCTAATGGGGTGTGTGTCCTGTTCCAGGATCTGCTCTGCTCCTGGGAAGAGTTCTTTTAGAACTCTCTTCACTGACGCCCTCTTGTCTTTTTTTCAGAAGCTTGCCATGAGTGATGATAGGGTCTGTTCTTGGTGTGGTGTGAGCTTTCAGTCTGATTGTCTGCAGAAGAGGCAGATGAACCTGGTCTGTTGCCTTCCACTGTGGCCCTCAGATTATTTTATATCTATTGCAGCTATGTCCAATTGGAAATTGTAATTACAGTTACATACAGGAAAGCCAAACATATTACAGTATGGGTCTACATGGATATCTCAGGACATCCTACATAACTCACTTTCACAACACTGAAGTGCCTCTTGAAAGCTTTGGAAATTCTTGTGTTTCCTTTATCAAATTCATCTGACTTTTAAAAGAACATAATTTTCCTGTGATATTGTCACAAGAGGGCAGAATCAGAGCTTGTACATGCAGTAACATTTAGCACAACTGAAGAAATTGCTGTGTGTCTGCTGAGCTGTGGTAAGAGATGTGTGCACAACTAGCCTGGAGCAGACATGGGGTAATCCCGCTTAATGCTGTCTTCTCCTAGGTTAAGTCAAATGACCTTGCATTTATCACATGCCAGGAGCATGCATGTGCTCAGTGATGAAGCTAAGTTTATATGGCATGACTTCTTAAGGCTCAGTAACTTAACCCTCTATCTGAGCCCTAAAGGCTGTTTGTGTACCTTGAATAGGTATCTTCCCTAGGTATTTTTATAAGCCAGACTGCACTGGTAGTTGGAGTAGCATATTGTGCTGTCTGGAATGCTCTGAAGAACCTACAGTTCTTTCTGTTGCTAAAAAGCTACCTTTGGAAACCTGGGACTATGTGAGAGCAGAGCAGGCCCAAGCGATGATATCTTTACCCTGTGAGAGTTCCCCAGCATGAGCTACCTCCTCACATATGGCTGAGTTTCCTCTGCCATTGCAACAGTCTCAATTAGAGCTGTTGACTTAGATCTGCCTGGCTGGTATGATAATTGCATAGATCACTTTGAAATAATTCACTTGCAAATGCATCCTGGTTTGCTTAGATACTTAAAATGTCATGTAATTTTAATTACTAGGGAATCCAAATAGTTTTTTTTTTTAAGGCTGAAAAGACCAATACCAGAACTACATTTTTAAAGGATTCATTCATTGTCATTCAAAATATTTGTTGTGATTTTTTTCCCGTTGATAATGGACTTTGAAACTGTCTCTAATTTATGAAGAAACTGATCACAGCTTTGGAATTAAGAAAGCACTCAGTGAGAAGTGCTTACTGCACCAGTCTGCACCAATTTGACCAAATTCTAAGACAATTAAATGGATACATGTTTGTCTGTACATAGACAAGGCCTCAGACATGGTAGGGTTAATTCTAGAGTTAGTTCAAAAAAGTGGACAAAATCCCAAGAGAACACAGGTTTCTCACCTTCTAACTGACTGCTACATCATCATCAGTGGCAGCACAGAATTGCATGTCCTCTGCTTTCTGGGTGAGAACCATGAGGATGTAGTCCAGTTAGGACATAAAATGTGTCCTTTAAGCTGGCCAAGTCCTTACCAGCAGGTGGCACAGCTACAGGATGTGCTGTATTTAATGTTTTCCTGCTAACCCTCTGGAAACTAGGCATGAAAGGAAAAACAAATGCTAAGGGAGAAGCTACTGCCTGAGCATTCACACACCAATTAAGGAGTCGGACACACAGCACCCTAGACTTTAACTGCTAGGATGGGAGTCCCTTCACAGCAGCTGACTCCAATGAGCCAGTGGGTGCCCCTTTTGACTCCTCACACACACATGCTCACTCTCGGGCATTTCCTCTTCCCTCAGGCTTGACCCTAGGTTTCCTGAAGGAGAATCTCTGACATGACATATGCCAGACGAATTTATTAGGTGGTACAGTGGTGTAGAACAGCTTGAGCTGGATGCCTCTGGAGAGGGACCCCGAACAAAAGAATCTCTGGCCAATTATACTCTTACAATCTAAGTTCCCCTCCTCTTCCAAGATGATTCACTCCAATAGTAGTATTTGGGTCTGGGGTCTCCTTGTTCCTCATTGGATCTTTTCACTGTCTCCAGGTGGGCTGTTCTTTTTCTTTTCTCGAGGAGGCAACTTCTGCCTGAGCATTCACACACCAATTAAGGAGTCGGACACACAGCACCCTAGACTTTAACTGCTAGGATGGGAGTCCCTTCACAGCAGCTGACTCCAATGAGCCAGTGGGTGCCCCTTTTGACTCCTCACACACACATGCTCACTCTTGGGCATTTCCTCTTCCCTCAGGCTTGACCCTAGGTTTCCTGAAGGAGAATCTCTGACATGACATATGCCAGACGAATTTATTAGGTGGTACAGTGGTGTAGAACAGCTTGAGCTGGATGCCTCTGGAGAGGGACCCCGAACAAAAGAATCTCTGGCCAATTATACTCTTACAATCTAAGTTCCCCTCCTCTTGCAAGATGATTCACTCCAATAGTAGTATTTGGGTCTGGGGTCTCCTTGTTCCTCATTGGATCTTTTCACTGTCTCCAGGTGGGCTGTTCTTTTTCTTTTCTCGAGGAGGCAACTTCTGCTGATGGATGTGACTATCTTATCTTTCTAATATACATTGGTTTTGGAGCCTCCCCTCATGTAACCAAGTAAGAGTTCAATATAAGTTTGTCAGTATCTAGGTGAAAGATCACAGCTTGTGGCCTAAGGCTTTTTACTAATGTTATACAATGGATTCTGTTTGGACTGGAAAGTGACTCCTGTAACACAAATGAAAAAAGAGACTATGTTTGTAAACAGACTTCATGCCTGAGCTATCCAGGTTCCTGAATCACAGAATGGTAGGGGTTGCAAGAGACCTCTGGAGATCATCTGGTCCAAACCACCTGCCAAGGCAGGATCACCTAGGGCAGGTTGCACAGGAATGTGTCTAGTCGGGTTTTGAAGGTCTCCAGAGAAGGATTGTTTTGAAATATGCAGATTTACACAGAATCACAGAATGGTAGGGGTTGGAAGGGATCTCTGAAGATCATCTGGTCCAACCCCGCTGCCAAGGCAGGCTCACCTAGGGCAAGTTGCACAGGAACGCATCTAGTCAGGTTTTGAAGGTCTCCAGAGAAGGAGACTCCACAGCCTCTCTGGGCAGCCTGTTCCAGTGCTCTGTCACCCTCATAGGAAAGAAGTTTTTCCTCAGGTTGAGGTGGAACTTCCTGCGCTGTGGTTTGTGCCCATTGCCCCTTGTCCTATCACTGGGCACAACTGAAGAGAGACTGGCTCCATCTCCCTGACAGCCACCCTTCAGATATTTATAGACATTGATAAGGTCCCCTCTCAGCCTTCTCTTCTCCAGACTAAACAGGCCCAGGTCTCTCAGCCTTTCCTCATACAAGAGATGTTCCAGTCCCTTAATCATCTTCGTAGCCCTCTGTTGGGCTCTCTCCAAAACTTCCCTGTCTCTCTTGAACTGGGCAGCCCAGAACTGGACACAATACTCCAGATGAGGCCTCACCAGTGCAGAGTAGAGGGAGAGGATAACTTGTCTCGACCTGCTGGTCACATTCTTAATGTACGCCAGGATACCATTGGCCCTCTTGGCCATCAGGGCATATTGCTGTCCCATGGATAACTTACTGTCTACCAAGACTCCAAGGTCCTTCTCCATGGAGCTGCTTTCCAGCAGGTCAACCCCTAACCTGTACTGGTGCATGGGGTTGTTCTTCCTCAGGTGCAGAGCTCTACACATGTCCTTGTTAAATTTCATGAGGTTTCCCTCCACCCAACTCTCCAGTCTGTCCAGATCCTGTTGAATAGCGGCACAGCCTGCTGGTGTATCAGCCACTCCTCCTAGTTTTGTATCATCAGCAAACTTGCTGAGGGTACATTCCAACCCTTCATCTAGGTCATTGATGAAGATGTTGAACAAAACTGGACCCAGTACTGATCCCTGGGGAACACCACTAGATACACGTCTCCAACTGGACTCTGCGCTGCTGACCATAACCCTTTGAGCTCTGTTGCTTAGCCAGTTCTCGATCCATCTCACAGTCCACTCATCCAACCCATACTTCCTGAGCTTCTCTATGAGGGTATTATGGGAAACAGTGTCAAAAGCCCTATTGAAGTCAAGGTAAACCACATTCACTTTCATTCGCTTTCCCTTCATCTATGCAGCTAGTCACTCCATCATAGAAGGCTATTAGGTTGGTCAAGCATGATCTCCCCTTGCTGAATCTATGCTGACTACTCCTGATAAATTTCTTTTCATCCATGTGCCTAGAGATGGCCTCCAGAAGGAGCTGTACCATCACCTTCCCAGGGATGGAGGTGAGGCTGATCAGTCTATAATTTTCTGGGTCTTCCTTCTTGCCCTGTTTGAAGACTGGGGTGACATTGGCTTTCCTCCAGTCCTCAAGCACCTCTCCTGTTCTCCATGATTTTTCAAAAATGATGGAGGGAGGTGTTGCAACAACATCAGCCAGCTCCCTCAGCACTCGCGGGTGCATCCCATCGGGGCCCATGGATTTTTAAGTGTTCAGTTCAGCCAAATCATCTCTAACCAAAACCTCACGGACCAGAGG
>NW_010558269.1:7016-29598 GCF_000687285.1 Phaethon lepturus | reverse complement strand
AGTGCAGCCAACTGATCTCTAACACAAATCTCATCGACCGGTGGAGAGTCCTCCTCCCTGCAGGCTTTTTTGCTTATCTCCAGGGTCTGAGATTCCTGAGGAGTAGTCTTAGCAGTGAAGACTGAAGTGAAAAAGGCATTGAGTAACTCTGCCTTCTCTGCCTCCTCTGTCACCAGGGCTCCCACTTCATTGAAGAAGCCCTTCTTGTTCTCTTTTACTTCCTTCACCAGATTTAGTTCCAAGAGGGCCTTGGCCTTCCTTGTTGCATCCCTGCATATCCTGACAACATTCGTATAGTCCTCCCAAGTGACCCATCCCTTTTCACCTACTGTAAACTCCTTTCTTCCATACAAGTTTTTCCAACACAATGAACCACATCATAACTGATCCTATACATTCTTCCCAAATTAACACTTCTAGTTTGCTAAGAGAACCTGTAAGACTTTAATATTAGTAGCTTCTACAGTGCTCTACACAACTACAACTGTGATCATCCTTATTCAAGAGGCATCTCTATGGAGACACAGGTCCCACCATACAAAGGGGAAGGACATTCAAATAAAGTTGACTTGTTGGGTGGGATTTGTAATCTCTGGGAATGGTGCCACCGTACAGGAGAGGAGTGTGTCAAGGACTTTACTCCACTAATGTGAATTAGGATCTTGTCTTGATCTCCCAACAAGTTGTTTTCATTCAGGCAAAGTTTGGGTGACCTCAGTCTGAATCATGGAAATTGTTCCTCCTGTTTTCCCTTTCTCCAAGCTGCTGCTTAACACTTGAGATGGCTCTGGCTTGTTATCTACTTCCCTTTGTGGGGATGGAGGAACCTGTGCTGTGTGTGCAAGCATGCATGTGTGTGTGTGTGTCTGGCTGCCTGTCATTACAGCACTAATGGAAATACTGCACGGATCACAACTCTCAATTAGCTCCTCGGGAGATTGCTGTGACAGCCAGTTACTGAACAGCAAGGCCTGAAGGAATGAATTAATTTGTAGTACACGGCAGTTAGAGTCACAGTGTTAGCAACAGAATGAGACAGCAATAGACCCTTATTATGATCAGGCTGTGTGATGCGAGAGACTGTTACCTGGGGGACATCTCTCTTTTTTCTCTGTCACACCCCTCTAGGGTTAGGAAGGGTCTTGGCCCATGAGTGAATGAGTTTAGAGCTCTTAGTTTGGTCCGTGGAGTCACTGTTTGCCTGAGGCTATTTGGCAGCCGGCAATGGGCTTTCATTCAACACAGACAAGGGCATGCTGCTCTCCTCCCGGCTTGGAGCTGGGCCAAAGCCACTAAGTGAGTGGTATTAGGGGAGGTAAGGCTATCTTTCTGTCTGTCTTCAAACAACATCTCTCTTCCTTATTAGTTCAGCTAACTGTATATCACAGAGGGTATCCTAAGGCTGCTGCACCAGGGGATATCAGTGTCTTGCCTTTGCAGTGCTACATCTATACACAGATGCAGAGGAGCAAAATGTGCTCGGTAAGGTATGAGCAACAGGCAGCCTTTGTAAAGCGTTCCTAGAAACACTGGGAATCTTCATAGACACAGCCTGAAGTTTCCAGAGCTTCTGCCAACAAACAGCCACACATTCCCTGTACCCTGAAGTTCCACGCTATGGTCCAGCAATAGAACTTTGGCTTTCCAACCTCTTATTTTTCAGGTTTTCTGTCCAAAGATTTGCAGTATTTTATTCTGACATTCACAAAGCTGAATACAAAGCTTAGTCTTGTCTTTTATCAATTATGCAATGACTTTTTCTTAAAACTTGTTTTCAACATATTTTATAGAGATGGCTTCTTAGTGTACAGGGTAGATTTGTCACAGTGGGACACCAACCTTTTTCTTCCCTTGATCAGCCACCTAGTGAGAAGCAATGAAAAGCTGATGAAGTTTTGGGCATGCTACTTGTTTTAGCTGGGACAGAACTGACCTTCAGAATTGTGTGACATGCAGAGCTGGGAAGGAGTAAGGTGAAAATAGAGGAATGTTCTCAGAGCAATCCTTGCAGAAGGTAAGAAACAAGAAAGGAAAGTTTCCTATGGACTGTTCCTGTAGTGAATGTGGTGCTTGAGAACAGAACTCTGCTGTGTTTTTCTGGTAGGCTGAGGAATATGCTAAGTACCACATGGGAATAAATGGCCCGTGTCTTAAATTCTTTATGTTCTGGAGAGAAAGATGTCTCCGTGGTGAGGAAAAGAGAAATAGTTCACTGACAACGCAATCCCTAAAGGTGGTTGTCTTCTGTTTATCTGCTAAAAGGGACATTGGAGCAGCACCAGCAGTCTTTTTATGCCATCCTGGTCTTTAGGCACAAGAGGAGTCTTTTCTTTTGAAGGAATTCCCGATACTCATTCAGCCTGTGGTCTGCATTGTCAACCAACAAATGGAGCAGTTAACGTTACCTTTGTTAACAGAAAGCAGGAAATCAAGCCCAAGCGCCTCTCAGCACAGGTGTCCTCATAACTTGCAAGTCAGCAAAGTGGTTGTAAAACGGTTTGCAGCTCTGGCAGTGCTCCTCCTGTGGGCAGTATTGCCTTGGTGTGCTTTTATTTTCCTTCACATCAGAGTGCAAAGAAAAGCTGTTTGTCCAAACAGTCGATATTTTCTTTTTTGCAGCCTGTGGCTCTTCCTTGATCTTTGTGCCTGCTGTTTGTATTAACTGTCTTGTCCTTCCTGCACATTCTGGCCAATAAGTGGTGCTCTCCCTTCCTTCCTACAGTTCCGTTCTTTACACAGAGCTAAGAAGTGCTGTCATACATTGCTGTCGCTTTCAGGTATGTCTCACCCAGATGGTGTGTCATACTTTGATGTAGTGTACTGACACAATAATGGTATTTCTAATGTGAGCCCTAATGGTGTGTTTTTAATGACAGAACTTCCTGGGATTGTCCCCTTGTCCATACAGAAGATTTTGCATATAATGCTACAAAGGTCCTTGAATAGGTTCCTCTGATGCAGGCCACCAGATGAGATGGACCCCAACTGGGTTTTCATGTATAATGTTGCCAGTGAAGAGAGAATATTTTTGTGGCTTACATGACTATAAAGAGACTAGAAATCTTAGGAAAGTGAGACCTTGGGATACAGCATGTTTTGGATCCACACATCCCAGTGCTGTATTCTTGCCAATTAAAGGAACATGTTTCTTTGCAGGGATATGTGAGTTGGCTGGGATATGGAAAGGGCCTTCTCCACTGGCCCTTTAGAGTTAGGATCTTTTCAGTAACACAATTCCACTATGAATTTTGATGACCACAGCCCAGATTTGCCTCTCTTGATCACTACTGTGCTAGTTCTTTTTTTCTTGGATATAAAATGTTAATATTCTGGCCTGGTACATGTGTTGAGTTTGTTCTTCTAGGTGCAAACGATGCACCTAGAAGTAGATCTGGTCTTCTGTTTTGTCCTTCAGTGATAGTACAGTTTTTGGAAGTAGCAGATAGCTACCCAAATTGTTTTGTTACAGAGACAGGGAGTAAAATGTATATGAAGAATAGGGGGGAAGAAATGGGCCAAAGGAGAGAGGCAAAGAAGATGGGAGTACAGAAAGAGAGGAAAATTGATAAATAAAAAAAAAGAGAAGTGACTAAAGCAAGAGAAGAGAGAGGGAGATTCTCTCCTGATTAGAATTCATGAACTCCATTCTTACATTAAGTCTATATATGACACCTGGCCTTTAATGTGAAGCTGCCTACGAGCATTAAAAATTAAAAGCAGAAGGTAGGATCCATCCATCTCGGGCAGCGCTGCTCCCCTCCTATCTGAGCTCTGCACAAAGCTATTACACATTGATAAATTATTTTGGGTAATAGCTGAGATATTACATTGTTTCTGAGTGAAGGTAAAATCTCTCCATGACATGGGCATTTATCAGGAGCGCATTTCATCCTATTTATTATGGCCGAGACGAGATCGCAGGCTACGGGCAGAGCTGGCACGTCGTGCTGATCACCTCCCCCATCGCCTCCCTTCCCTCTGTCACTTAGATGATGGGATATTGATGGAGCTCATGACAAGTTAATTATTAACTAAAGATATGCAGTTCACCTTTGCCAGGGGAGGGGGCATAGAAGAGAGTGACGATAGTTTTTAAAAAAATAAATATATCCATTGTGTCTTAGGATTCTTCTCTCCACCTTCCTCTCCCTTCTACCTGTGGCATTTTTCAACACCCCAAATAAATCAGGTAAGTTATTTGAATTCCAGTATGGTCTAGAAGGCCAACAGAAATGGAAGAATCTCTAAGAACTTTAGGTCTTGTTCAAAAAAAGTTTCCACAAAAGTTTTTCTCCATTGGCTTGGCATTGGAAATATGTGGGGAGAAAATTTCACTGTCCACTGAGTAACAATGACTTCTCTAACTTTTGAGAGGGCCAGAAAGCAAAGCCACAGAGTTTTGATTCTGTCCCATAAATGAATGCTTGCTCTCTTTGTAAGGAAGGGATTTCCTGACATCCTCTGAATATTTCAGCTATTCCTTACCCCTGAGTGCTGGATGTTCCCCTGAAGGCTAACTGGTTTTGCAGGACAGAGAAGACGACAGCTGCTATATGTGAACCTCTGTGTTACAGTACCAGATACACTGAGATACAGTAAATAAGAGTCGCTCAGTTGATTGGCTGTGGATTGAGTAGTCCTTCAGTCTGCAGCATTCACTTTGCACTAACACAGCCAGTCAGTACTACCTCATGGCTGTGTGCTATGAGTTAGTGTCACAGCTGAACTAGTGTCTTATTTTGCAGAGAAAATATCTGAGTGTTGCACTGGGAAGTTTCCATGTTGGCAGCCCCATCAGGAAAGCAGAGGTGTGAATAACCCTCTGACTCTAATTCTGCTGTTTGTTGACTAGGTTGGAGACAAGGCAGTAAAAAGACAGTCGGATGCCAGAGGTAACTAGTGCACCATTTTATGCTAAGCTGCTTCTGGTTTGTCCATAAATTATCATAGAATAGTTTGGGTTGGAAGGGGAAGGATTGGAAAGGGTTTAAAGGTCATCTAGTCCATCCCCCCTGCCGTGAGAAGGGACATCTTCAATTAGATCAAGTTGCTCAGAGACCTGTCCAACCTCACCTTGAATGTTTCCAGGGATGGTGCATCTACCACCTCTCTGGGCAACCTGTGACAGTGTCTCACCACCCTCAGTGTAAAAACAAAAATCTTCCTTATATCTTAGTCTGAATCTACACTCTTTTGGTTTAAAACCATTATTCCTTGTCCTATTGTGACAGGCCCTGCTAAAAAGTCTGTCCCCATCTTTCTTATAAGTCCCCTTTAAGTGGTGGGGACTGCAACAAAGTCTCCCTGGAGCCTTCTCTTCTGCAGGCTGAACAACGCCAACTCTTTCAGCCTTTCCTCACAGGAGAGGTGTTCCATCCTTCTGATCATTTTTGTGGTCCTCCTGTGGACCTGCTCCAACAGGTCCATGTCTTTCCTGTGCTGAGGGCTCCAGAGCTGGTCGCAGTGTTCCAGGTGGGGTCTCACCAGAGTGGAGTAGAGGGGCAGAATCTCCTCCCTCGACCTGCTGGCCATGCTTGTTTTGATGGTTGGATACAGTTGTCCTTCCGGGCTGTGAGCACACATTTCCAGCTCATGTCCAGCTTTTCATCCACCAGTATCCCCAAGTCCTTCTTGGCAGGGCTGCTCTCAATCCCTTCACCTCCCAGCCTTGTATTGATACCAGAGGTTGCCCTACCCAGGTGCAGGAACCTACACTTGGCCTTGTTGAACCTCATGAGGTTCACACGGGACCATTCCTCGAGTTTCTCTGGATGGCATCCCGCCCCTCAGGTGTGTCAACTGCACCACTCAGCTTGGTGTCATCTTCAAACTTGCTGAGGGTGCACTCAATCCCACTGTCTATGTTATTGATGAAGATTTTAAAGAGTACTGGTCCCAGTACTCTCAGGAGAGACACCATTCATCACTGATCTCCATCTGGACATTGAGTCATTGATCACTGCCCTCTGGATGTGACCATCCAACCAATTCCTCATCCACCCAAGAGTTCACCCATCAAATCCATATCTCCTCAATTCAGAGAGGAGGATGTTGTGGGGGACTCTGTCAAAGGCCTTACAGAAGTTCAGATAGATGACATACATAGTTCTTCCCTTGTCCACTGATGTAGTCACTCCAGCACGGTGTTGGTCAGGTAGTTCTAGAAGAAAGGAACTGCTGCTGTAAGCCACCATGACAGTGGTAATTTAGAAAATAATTACAAGGGAGAATATCACAGTCTAACAAAGGAGTCATTCCCTCCATACAGTCCACAGCAAGACCTGCCTAGTAAGTTTTCACTGCTTGAGAGTCCTTCAGGAAAAAGTAAGTGTGTGTTTGCTTTTCAAAACCCAAGCTGCTCTAGATGCCAGTTTAAAACTACAGGTATGCCAAATTTCATGCAGGTTGGATTGAACCATATATCTTACTTAGTCCCCATCTACTTCACTTCCTTGAAGAAAGCATAAGATTATTACCTCAGGATTGTGGCCTGTTACCACTGAAATTTTCCATAAAAATGGAGCTTCTGCTTTTGTCCTGTTTGTACTTCCAAGTGCCATAACTCAAATGACAAGTCTGTCAGCTGGGATCCAAGAGTAAAAGCAATAGGTCTTCTCTGGAATAATAAAAAAAAAGGTTATTTTCCTAGTTGTCATCTTATGGGTTGTGGTAAGGGATGCAAGATTACTACCTGGTGTTTCTGTAACAAACTTGTCTCCCCAGAGAAAAAATTTACATACGTTCTTCAACTTGAAGTATTTAAAAATTTGTGAAAGCTGCTGGACAAATATCTCTATTCTTTTGGTGTAAAACATATGCTCCTGTGCAGCAGCACTGAGCAGGGTAAGGGAAAACAGAGTACTATTCTTTGAAATCCACCAATTCTGTTTCTTGAATTAGTGCCTTATGCTGGAGTTTCAGGAGCAGACATTTTGTTTCACTGATTTTTGTCTTTTACTATGAAATCTAACAGTTCCAGTTCAGGGCTAATTCTGAAAGACCCTTTTTTTTTTAAACAAATATTATTATTTAAATCAGCTGCATTTCCGATTCCACAGCTTTGAGGAATCTCTCTTTGAAAATATAGATTTCTACTTCTTTGCCTCAAACTGAGGAAGCTTAAGTACATTTAAAAAAAAAGCATATGCATTTGGATTCTCAGGTATAACTCTTCCCCTCTGAGACTATGCTAGATGCTCTTGCATTGAAATTACCACGCATAAAAACAAAACTTTCAGAGTCTTTATTTGCTTCATAAGCTTTGGTTTTTGAAATCCCTGGAAATCTAACTGCTTGCTATCATGTATGAGGAGAGGTGGGACTGGGCTCCCACGTACAGTGTTTTCTGAAATGTGGTGGGTAGATTAGCTGTCTGGATTCCAAGTAAGAAACTGCCCATCACTGCAGTAAGGCTAATCTCCCTGTCCTTGTCTGGTCATAGTGATCAGTTTGCCCTTTACTTAATATAATAAAATATATAATAAAAATATATTAACAACTGTGAACCACCCTCATCCCCTTTCCAAAACCCCCTGGGATCCTCCAAGGTTAGAGGATGTGTAGTATATTCACCTCAAAGAAAATGCACCTTCATTATCTTCACCCTTTTATTGCACACCTTGTCCTTGCCTGTTGCCTCTCTTGCAGGTGCTTTTTACCCTGGGCCTTGGTCTGCCATCCCTGCCTGTACAACGTAGCTGTGTTGACATTACTGGCAAAATGCTAATGATGTAATACCTGGTGGTCCCATTTATCTACCAAAGATACCTTTCTGGCAAGTTTTGTGAGAACCACACCAGGCTGTGAACTTGTAAATATGTGTTCAGGAGGGCTGGGCTCTTACGCTGTGTGACTCCTTCAAGGCAGAGACTCCATCATTGTTTCCAAGCAACCTGCCCACCTGCTGGTTTTGGTAATGACAATGCTTATAGCTTTTTTCCTAATTTTTTACTTTACCTAGACTTGCCTCCTAAACACCTCATAACTCAAGCTGTAATTCCATATTCAAAGAATGCCTGTCACACTAACATAGGTAACAGCAGGAGTTCAGTGCTACCAGGTTGTTCATGTAACACACAGTTTATAGTAGTATGAATAAGTGGGCAACAGAGAGGGGATTGCTCTGCTTGAACTTGAAGATCATTATGTGTATAGAATAAGCATTGAAAACCCATTAAAAAAAGGCCTGTATTGAGAGAAAGTAGTATGAATACATTTTGTTGAGGTGCATATTCTCATTTGGAAAAGTACCTATCCATAATATTAATCTTTTCTGACATAAAGATGATGACGTGTGGTTATACTACTTGCTGGCTACAGAAACATAAGAGAAACCTGAGTTAAGTTTATGCTAGCTTTACTCAAAAATTAGCTCAATTTTAAATGTTGCTTGGTGTGATTTAACTGAACTGTACCTAGGAGAGTGTATTCAGGCTGGCAGTACAGGAGGTGGCACAGGGCAGAGAGTAGTAGCAAATCAGACAGACAACACTCATCAGAATATGGCTCCTTCACAAGAGCTAGAACTGAACATGCAGTTTAACTGATGTTGTGTCCTGTTTTATGTGATAGAGTTTTCACTAAGTGTAAGCCGTGTCGGGCAGGCAGCGTATTTGTTCAGCAAGGCTTTATGGCTGTGCTGCGCTATATGAGAGAACACAAGCTGCTGTGACGTGTCGGATGTGGTGTCCTTTGCTAACCTGATACCATGTCTTTTGCTGTGGCTGACACAAAATGGGTTGAGAAGGTGTAAGGACTCCAGGCAGGGGGCAGTTAAGGAACAGCTGGACTGTGGGACCACATCTGCTGAGACTGTATATGTAGAAATGGGCTTCTTGTGCAGGGGCTCAGCTGTTGGTGTCCATACCAACCAACATAGGTCTAGATACCTATGTCCTTACATCAGCCTTATCCTTTTCATTTGTGCCAAGCTCCTGGCATGAATAGCAGCTGAGGTGAAGATTGCACCAGCTAATTATTTATGTGTGGAAAAGTTACTTTGCAGTCTTTTAATTTCAGTGAGTAACCCCTTTTTCTTTTTGTATCCTAGTTCTAGACTAATGGCAATAACAAGCCAACTCCTGACTTGTCTATTCTTGTACTTTATTCCTTGGTATTCTCAGCAATTTGTTCTTTATTCTTTCTCACTCATAAGGGAAGGTAGCAGAAACCTAGCTGGTCTGTCTCCCGTGGTACCCTTTATACTTTGTCTTTTGTATTCCCTGATCTGACTGGCAAAACCACTTCATCCTTCAAATCTTTCCTTGTGATCCACTTCAGTATTGTGATGCTTCTAAGAAAATAACAGAAAATAACCAGTTCTGATGCCAGTAAGAAACTTGATCTTTATTGGTATTTATTTGTCCTGCGATTTTTAATGAAAGCATATTTTTAAATGAGTTTATCTTAAAATCTTAAAAAGGAGTATGTCAACTTATCTTAAAAAGGAGTATGTCAACTCCTCCTTTCTCCAACTTGTTTCAGAACTGCCTGTTGTGTCTCACCTGAGTCTTCATATGGATTTAGGTGGTAAACTGAACAGTGAGACCTTGAGCCTGAGAGAGGTGGGGTGGCTTTGGGTGGTGCTGTAAAATAAATCATTCCTAGTAATAACCTGAGATGCTCTAGGCCAGACATGTTGCCGCCTTCCAAGCGTGGCAAGCACACACACAAATGCTGGAAGCCATGACATGCCATTGTGCTTGTTCCGTATGCATGCAAGCATCGTGCACACCCACACATCCACACCCACCTTCCCCCCCACCATATCATAAATGGAGGGTCATGTTCCATATGCTCCCAGGTCAACCCTGAGAAAGAGTTTAAGCAGTTCAAAGAAATATGCAGCAACTTAAGGAGTTAACCCTACAGTAATTGGAAGGCGGGGGGGAACAGTGTAAGGAAGGAGTGAAGAGTTTCCATAAACCCATTGCCTCAGCTCAGAGAACCTGCTAAGGGGCAGTGGTCAGAGAGAAACAGAAGGAGAGAGAGAGATATCAAGTGTAGTAATCAGAATGAAAAATGGAGCTCCGGTTACTTTAAACAAGAGCTAATTTATCACGAGAACGAGTGGATAAGTAGCTGAGTTTCAGGCGTTCAGTAAGTTCCCCGTTCTGCTCCAAAAATTATTCCACCCCTGTCTCCATGCTCCCATAAATCATCCCCTTCTTCACTTCTGCTCCGATTACCAATTACTCCTGCCTACGACATGCTTTCCCCTGCCCAACACAATCTGATGGGGCCCTGCCTTTTAATTTTACAAATGCTTTTTTCTTCTTCCTTCTCAGCTTCTGTCCCTACTCCTCCCCTCCCCAGTTTCTTTCTGTATCTTTGTTTCCCCTTTCCTTCCTCATCTGCTTTTTTTTTCTTCTTTAATCTGAAGAAAGGGAGGGCAGTAATGTTTTCTGGCACCTCCCCCCATGAGGTTGACTGAGCTGAAGGAGAGGAATAGAAATTAATTATTTTCCCCAACCTGAACTCTCTTTGGGTTTGTGAGTCCTCTCCCTAAGCATGTGACAAATTCTAGATCCAGTACAGCTGTATCAAAGGTGAAAGTCTTGTTCTTGAAAGGATGTGTTGCTTTTTGTTGAGTCTTTGAAGCAAAACATAGTTTTTTCCTTTTTCCCTTTTTCTTTATTGTACACAGAGCTTTTTGCAGAATAGAGATATTTTGTGAGCTGCACAGCTGCAGGTAGGAGAATTTTAATTTCTGTTGCAGTGTGTTATTTTTCTGCATGTGCTTCACCACTGCTAATATTTGCACTGGAGTAGTTCCTGGTTAGCTATTCCATACAAATACAGCGGCACTGATCTGGACCCAAACCCTCATAATAATTTAGACTAGGTGCACACAAGAAACTTTTGTTGGCTTTATTGATTGCACACATGAAAATCAACTTAAACCAAGCTTGTACTAATAAGCAAACATCTGCTTTAGGAGAATGTGTTGAATTTATTGATACAGCTATACCTTTCTAATGTAAAAACCTTTGATACTGCTTATGAATGGTATTCTGGTGTACCATAAACCTGGTGCACTATTTAGATGCTGGATGGATATGCACGTGGATCGCGTATATAAATATGTTAGAAATAGATTTCAAACATCAAACAAATGACATGCAATAATGCATTGTTTTGCTTATATATGTTGTTTCACAACACAAATTACTGCTGAATGTTTGCACAAGCTACAGTTGGAGCCTTTGAAATCACTGTATGTCATGTTTATCAGTTCAGCATAGAAGCAACGGATCTGTTTGATTTCAGTAAAATAGTCTTTGAAGACTTCATTAATTGATGTTTAAATAGCCTGTGGAAAATAAAAGAGGTTCACGAGGGCTAACTTGCATGTATCTTGTAGATGCTGGCAAGTCCTAAGTTGGAAGAGCCATCCGAACTAAAGAGAAATGTTTATGCAGGTCATCAGTCTAGCCTAACGTGCACAGAGCTGTTATTTCCACCTGTAATTCAACCAAATTGCCACGAGGCTTACTGAATCTGAACAGACAAAATTCCTTTGCCCTGCTGAGAACCCGGTAGGCACAGTGACAGCTCTGCCTGCTACGCTGCAGTGAAAGTGGCTGTCTGGAGCTGATTTTGTGCAGGATAATGGATGGAGGAGATGGATTACCAGGTGATAAATCACACAAAGGAATTGGCTGGTGCCAGAACCCATGAGCAAAGGGATAGCTGGCATGCTCTGCAGTTGGTATTGCCATCTCCATCTGAGGAGCAGTAGTCTTTATGCATAAGCAGTAAAACAAAACAGGAGTTAATTACAGTGCAGCTTCTTGACATGAGGCCTTTACAGCAAAACAAGGATGGCAAAAGGAACACAGTAGTTCATGTTTATCTGGCAGTTTATCTTTTTTCTTTTTGGGGAAAAAGTAGAGGATATCCTCTATGTTCTCATTTTCACTCTTTATTCTCATTTTGTCTTTATTCTCATTCTTTAAAGCCCTTAGTATTATTTTCTGACCAAGGAGTATCACAGGCATTTTTCAATAAAGAAACAGAGGAGCTAACTGATCATGACTCAAGTAATTTCTATCCCATGTGATTCTTAATACCCTCCCTTCATCCTGTCAGGCAAAGAATGGTTGCTGGCACTCACTATGCAACTCCGTAATCAATAATACTGCTCCACATCACACTAAAGACCAATGATACTCTGAGCTCAGTGCACTCTGGGCTGGGCAATCCATGCATAAGAACAAGTTACTTGGAGATGGTGGAAATTTGACTTTATCCTACAGCATCTTCCTGTCGGCCAAAAGACAGTATGATGCTGGGCACTGTTAAAGGCGTCCAAAAAGTGTTCAATGGTTCACTCTACATTTGAAATCTTTTTCCATGAAGAGCAATACAAGGCAATTCTCAATTCTGCTATTGACTGTGCACATGGAAGTAGAGCCTAAAAAAAGACCCATGCTTCTGACATGCAGGGAAAGCTGCTGGCTCAAGGTCAAGGCTTGTCAGGATGAAGTGTGTTCTGCTTACCTGTCTTTAATAATAATACTTTATTATTATTGAAAGCATAATGGAGAAAGGGGTTGTTGATACTGTTATTTAAAAACCCATCTTCGCTGAAGAGAGAAGAATCTGTGCCATAAAGAAGGCTACCATGTTTTTGGGTGTCCAGAAATGAGCTGACAGTGGGAACTGTACTAAACTAAACTGGTTATTCCTGACTTCGAAGTATCCCAGTCCCCACTGCCTGTGTAGGCATGAAGATGACAATGGTGATCCTCTTTTGATAGAGCTGGGGAGGAAAGTAGCCAGCAAAGAATCAGAAGGGGAAGCTACACAAATAGTGCTTGTGCAAGATGTTTCCAACATGTTGTATTTCTTGAAATATGCAGCAAAAGTAGAGCTTGTGCAGCTCTCTAGGAGGCTGGGAAGGGGCTGGGAGCTCCCCGAAGAGTTATTGAGAGCAAATCTTTGAACTTATTTTTTCATGAGGACAGTAGTTCATGAACCCTTTGTCACATCAAAGTTTTGGGTATAATCTCTAAAGCCTTGTGTGACTTGAGACTTCTTTAGTAATTGTAATCTGGCACTGTTGTTTTTAATAATGTAAAGGATTTGACTGAACCTTGGCAAAGTCATCCATTACATGTGGAATTAGCCCATAATTTGTTTCATGACTTGTAGGGCAACTGAGATTCACTCTGTACCCAGACATGTGGGCACAAGGTTAGTATCTGACACACCAGTGGGCTGGTAACACCAACTGTCTCTTTTGGGTAAAAATCCTTGAAGCTTGACCTATATATTTTGAACATAATTTAAAAAAGGTAGTTCAATAGTAGCTTAATCTTCCAGCTGGCTCCTCCCAAAGACCTGGCATATACTGAACACTGACATGACAGATCCACTACCTTGCTCTGCTGTCTCATTGTTGAAAAACTCTGTGACTGATGTAATGTTCAAAGTTTTCCCTAGAAATCCCTACTATTTCACAGCAGTTTCATTCTAGAGAAAGAAGCAGTGACCTTATTTTGCCTTGAATCAAGCTTTATTAAACTTATATTTTTAGATGCTCTGACAGCTCCACTGTTCCACTGTTTCATGGCATTATGAAATTTGCCAGGGAAAAAACTTTTAAAAGATGCCTTTTTGTTGTTTTCAGGATATGGCTGCAGCTCTTTTTCTGGAAAAGCAACAATTTGATATCAAGGCAGTAAGTGATCTTGCAGGTTCTGTATCCAAGCAGAGGCAGAGAATTATGTTGAGTAGTTTGAAACTTTGCAGAGTTGTGTAAGACTGTGAGCAGAGACTTCTGGGCTTGCCTGGGCTGCCTCCTACCCCACCTCACCTTCCTTTGAAACTGTTAGGTAGCTTCCTCAGGGCCTCCACATACTAGAAGCAAGGTCTCTGCATTCCCTTTTTACTACCTCCCAACCCTCTCTGTGACACCAGCCATTCATTCCCCACTTCAAACAGCACTGACTCTGCTAGCTGGAAGCAAGAGCGAATCTGAGAGCTTCAGTGGTAGAATACCATTGAATTTGAGGTAATTTTTTTTGAAACCTACATTTGATGTGGGGGAATGTATGTGCCTGAGGCTTTCTCTGCAGAGCAAGTATGGTAGAAGGAATGGCCATCAATGCTTCTCCCTGCTGCCTGTTCTCAGTACTGTCACCCTGCCTGTGAGAGCACTTTGTTCAGGAAGTCTGGAGAGAAGGTTTGTCCCTCCCACCCCAGCTGGGTGTGTTTGCACACAACAAATGGGGCTCAGAACTGCCTATTTGTTTCACAGAAGGATGGCAGGTCTTGCTTAGGTGACTGGATGTTTATGATACTATCACTGTGAGAAAGGACCCTTCCCATATCACGAGATCTTCAGGCTGTACTAATGCTACCTGCCACATCCACTGTGTCTTGAAAACAAATCTCAGTGAGGAAGGTTATCATGGAGCTCTTTAACCGGTCCCCTCATATGTCCCTCACATCAAAGAAACCAATTAGGCTGTGCTGCCTGCTTGCCTAAACCTCACTTAGAAGAGAAAGGAGCTGGCAGGATTAGGGATGCACTGGGAGAGAGGGAAATGGCTGTATTTCAGAATCCCTACCTAGAAGTCACTAGTACTCTTTTTAGTTCTGTTGCTTTTCAGTGACAGTAACATTAGTGTAAAGGAACAGGACTTAACACTTGAGCTGCCTAAAGCATTCAGTTTGAATGACTCATCTAATGCATTCAGTCTCTTCCTACCCCAACACTTATTTGCAGATTACTAATTAGCTGACATTGAATTTTCCAAATAATGCTGTATACTTCTTAATTTTCTGTGATGAATTTATTTAAATAAGTATATTTTACTCCCCCAGAGGAGGAAGTGGAGATTTTGTGTGTTCTGAGGAGATGCACAGTTTCTTCAAGTATACAGCAAGATGTCTGCTTGCAAAAGTTTTAGCCAGAAAGACAGTGAGGCACCGAGACGCAAGCAGGTTTCAGAAGTCATACTCTATTTTATTAACATTTTTTTACTTAGCATTTTCTGGAGGTTGACTCTAGTCTCTCTTACTTTTGTGACATGACAAGTACAAGTGTAACACTGACCTTTCTAGAGTCTTAGACTAGCAGGGTTTAGCTCTGCTCTGAAAAGCGATCACAGTCAACTTTTTGTTAATAGAGAGTACTGGATGCCCTAGATAATGGGAAAATGGAAAACACATTTCTGAAAACTGTCTTTGAATATATTACCTTCTTAGCAGTTATGTAGAGTTAACCTTGCTGACTCTGGAATCAAAAAGAAGTGTTTGTGATTTTTTACATTGTAGTCGATTGAGGCAGCAGAGCCATAGAGAAGGATGCAGGATTCTGTTCCTCCCTTACCAAATGAATGCGTCCAATCTGTGACTTCCCAGAAGACATGTGGAGGGAGGCATGGGAACAGTTGCATTGTGCCTGTAGCATTAGTCAAGGCCAGATAGTATTTAAGCAGCAGAGTGTTTCTTACTGACAAGGTACAAAGAATCAGAATACAGCATGATTTTGTGAGACCTGGGTGAGTTTACTCATGACAGGTAATGATAGCCTTATAAAAACAAGCACATTATGTTTGGAGTCATTAGGCTTCAAGTACTCACACCTTCCCCTAAGATTTTAGCCACCATTTCATTTACAGAAATACAGGAGAGAGAGTTTACACTGTAAACAGTACAGGAGAGCGTTTACATTGCAGTATGTGCATATATACATGCACTGATGGCCAAATGTTTTCAAGAGAAACCATTCATGTGGTGCATCAGAGCCCAGCTATAGTGACCTTAGGGGTCCTACAGGGCTCATCTATTTCTTCTGCAGAAAAAGCCTCCAGGGTTTATGGCAATAGGCTTTTGACTTCTGATTAGGAAAGATTATGAGCCTGTGTAGCTTCCAGGGAAGTAGCTGGTGCTTCCAGCTGATCAGTACTATCCTGAATCGGAGCTTGGCTAGATTTTGCAGTAGCCTAGCTCTTTTTATTTATGTACTTATTAATGAGGATGATCTGGGTGGGGTTTTTTCATTCCTTTTTATGGATGTGCCTCTATTTTTATAATAAGATGCATCCCATAAACTAACAGATAAATGTTTATTGTGGTCACTTCAAATAATCCCCGTGACTCACAGTGCAAAAATATGATGCTTTGGTTTACCAATAGTCTGCCTAATTCAGCTTGCTTTCTTGAGTCTCTCCTGCTGTGTTAGGGCATTTCTCAGACCACCTACCAAGCTGCATTTTTATTGTTATTAAATGTCTCAATCCCTAAGTGCTAGAAATCTATCTTCTTTAATTCCAGGCACTAATATCTCTGGAGAAATGCTTTTTTATATTAGTTCAAAACAAGAAGAGACTGGTTAAAAAAATATGGACTACAAAGAGTCTGGTTATGCTGCTGACACCGTGAAGAGTGTGTAAGAAAATATAAGATTGTAGTAAAAAGACCATTGGATATCACCATTTCTCCCCCCAAAAGGAGACAGAATTACCTACCTTTGTGCAATAAACTGTATACCATTAGTAGACAGTAGGGATTTTTCTCTAGCTTGTACAGTAGTTTTGTACTCTTAAAGGAAAAGGATCTGCACAAGAGCAAAATAGAAGATGGGTTGAAAAGCAATGAGATAGCTGGCTTTGATAAGATAACTGGCTAGAACTTGTTTATCACGAGTTCAGAAAATCATTAATAAGGTGCCGCATGGTGATTAGTGGAGGAATCACAAGGATGACTGAAAGGGGGGACAGCAATAGGTAGTGCTGTTGAGGTATTTTGCTGAAAAGAGGCTTTTCTCAGGACTGATCTTGTCTTGACCATTAATGGCCTTGGCCAAATTATGGGCGTGGTGCTGATGAAAGGTCCAAAGGTAGGAGGCATTTTCAGCATAGGGATGCTTCCAGTAGAGAAATGGATCTATTGTGCAATTGTCCAAGAGCCTGTTACGACCACTCCTGAAATAGCATATACAATTCCAGTCACCAGTATCCCAGAAGGATGGGTATGAAGTGGAAGAGAGCACAGAAAGGTATTAGGATGACCAGTGATATGAGGAATCTGTTTTACAGGATATTAAGAGATTTGCTAGTTCAGTCAGGCAAAATGAGGAAAGAGGGGATATGATTTCTGTCTATAAATACATCAAACCACAAAACCCTCAAGAGAGAGAACGGCTATTTAAGCTTAAGGACAATGTTGGCACAAGAACAAATGGGTATAAACCGGCTGAGAATAAATTAGTCTGGAAATTAAATGAAGGCGTCTAACCATCAGAAAGAGAAGTGAGATTCTGTAACATCCTTCCAAGGGAAAAAAACCCCAGAATTAATTTTAAGATGGAGCTTGTTCTGTTATGAAAGGGCTTCTGGGATGGTGCTGGTAGCGGGAAGAGAGGAGACTACATGACCAAGGAGTCTCTTCCAGTCTGTGCTCCCTCCCACTCCCTTTTCCTCACCCTATATCATGCTACTTCTCTTTCTTGGATCTCTGAGCTCTACCTGCTCCTGCTCTGAAGGCACTATGGACCCCTTATCAGAATTCTGCATTGCAATAGGTTGTTTTTAATCCTTCCCATATCTCCCTTATTTTTTTTCTTGCCGAGCTTGCTGGGCTGTAATGTTTCCCTTCGTGTAATCCATCACAGACACAATGTCGCTTGTGCAAATTAAAATGCACCTCAGAATAATAAAAAAGGGACTTTTTTTTCCTTCCTTCCCAGCAGCGGTTCCTCAACACAAACCATTTGTCTCTGGGAAGAAATTCAAGAATGTTAACCCTGTGTGTGCTCCTGTGGGGTACACAGCACCTCCTGTAGGAACAACACTTAATGGAGACTTGTTCAGTGGAGCAAGCTGCCTTGCATTGTGGACCTTGAGATAGTTGGAACTGTAACCTACTTCTTTCTCCATGAACACATTGATGATAGGGTCTAGTACAACAAATTAAAGGTCCTCCATGTCTGGACAAAGAGGTACAACCCAGGAAAACTACATAGCAAACCATGTGGTGCTCCACAGAACTCATACAAATGGTCTGAGTTGAGCATTGTACATTGGGACCTTTAGAAAGAACCACTGGAAACTATTTGAGTGGTAAAAGAGTCACCAGGCTATCCCATACTGCTGTACAGTTCTGGAGGCTATAATTGGCCTGTGTGTCAGGCACTGGTCACTTGTGATTTAGAAATAAAGCGACAATGAACCATCGCTGAATGAATTCCACCCTTGCTGAGACAATGCATGTAAAAGGTTAAGTCAAGGACAGGATTTTATTTCTTCCTTCTTTCATTTGGGGGGAGGGTTTGAATTTCTCCTCAGTGGAGTATAAATTCTATGAAGTAAAATATGCGTTTAAAAAATCCATTTTCTGTGACAAGAAAGGTCCAGAATTGGACTGAGAGGTAGGCAGGTACTAGAGGATCTGAGTGCTTGATCATACAGAGAATGGGGCATTGCGCAGCCATCTAGGCTGGAATGACATGGGAATAACAGTGGAGACAGTAGACCGAGATTGACTACATTCCCCATGGAGAAGCACTGGTGCCTGAATAGAAGATGCTTCCATAAGGTCATTGTTGAGAGATAAGACATCTTTATGGTTTATGGCACAGGCTTTTGGCTTATAGCTTAGGCTTTTATACACCCTAGATTTTGCTCAGACACAGATGGATGATTTTTCTTACTTCCCCAAATAACTGTTTCACCCCAGACTTTGACTCCCATCACAGATGTTGTTTTATTTACAATCACATTAAGGGTCTCAGTGGGTCACCTCATGCTCCAACAGGACCAGTATTCTTTACTCTCCAACTCCTGTCTTGCTCCCCGCTTTTCCAGTTCAGGAGCTTGTTAAGCTCTTCAGTATGTGACCTTATTGGGAACTAATGTTAGCATTAGTGCAGTGACACATGGCTTTCCACATCGGGCACAGGGCTTGAATCGCCCACTTTGACTTGGGGAGAAAGCATGTCCCCAAAACAGGAGCTAGACTAAGCTGTGCAGGATACAGAAAAGACAGCTGGTGTGTGAGGGGAAAAAAAGGACAAGCCCAGCATGAAAAAAACAATTCAAAGCTTCAGGTCTCTGGCAGAGGAGGTATCTTCATTGCTCTTCATTCTTATTTAGAATAACAAGGCCAGGTGTGGTTAGACAAATGGGTATATAGCCAACAGTGGGGAAATGCACAAGCATGCTGAGCATCACCAGCTAGGTTGCCAGGGGAAGGTCTTCTCTCTTCAGGTGGGCGTGATTTTGCCCTCACTAATTCCAGTGATCTCAACCACTTTACTGTGCTGTAGAGGCTGGGTAGGTGGCTGAAATGCACTCTGTAGAGTAACATATTCTATTTCTATAATGTGCTTTGTCTCAGCAGCAAGGCTGCTCTATTCTTTGTTTTCTTCAGGGGTCCCAAACAAATGACATAAAATCCTGGGAGGTTGTTCCTTTTCAATTTTTTTTTTTTTTCCAGTTCTACTGTGAGTCTTGCTGTTTCCAAGCTTCATCCTTACAATCTGAAAAGAATAATTCCAAGTTTGATCTCTGCTCAAAATTTTTGGTGCCAAAGAAATAGTGCTGTTTTCTTACAGTGTCATTGTCTTCCTTAATCTCCCTTTTATAATGCAAATCTTCTCATAATTCAAAGACCCACCAATTTTCTGGTAAACTTTCTATTTCCAGTAGATGCAGAGAAGATTTGAATTCCTTCAAGCCTCATTTCCAGATGAAACAAGGCTTAAGTGATCACACTAGCTGTGTGTGACTGTCTTTGTCTATATTTTTTCACTCATTCCTCACAATAACTTTTGAATTGAACCTCTCAACCCCAAATTAATTTACCTGAAAGAGATGCAGAGATCTTAAATGTGCTAGGTCCCGACAATTTCCCTGGACAGAGAAGACAATTTTTCAGTGTCTGCACTGAGTGAAAGTTTCCTAACCTTCCACCTTGTTAGATGAACAAGACAGTCCTGCAAAAGGGGTACATGAATGTCCTATTTGTGGGAAAAGCTCTGATGTTCTCCATCTCCATCTCCAAAAACTCCAGTTCACCTGTTTTTATATGCAGCACAGTAAATTCAGCACAAGACACAAATCCATAGGAAACTGGGATTCATTCATGCCACTGCTCACAAAGCTACATTTAATGGGTTCAGTAGATGGTTTCAGGATTCCCCTGACATGCTCAGTCCTACCTGATGTGTGATTTTGTATGTTCCTTTCTATTTCCTTCTTCCAGGCTGGATTTGCATTTTCTGTTGCATTTTATCACATGACACATCTGGCTCATGCCTGACTCCAAAGGCCTTTTCCACCGAATATATTCACACTTTTCCCATTTTGCTTGTATTATTGAGCATAGGGTGTCTTTAGCAAAGAAATTAATTCTGTTTAAGTTTCTATGTCCATGGCCACCCCTCACAACAGGAGGGAAAGTAGCCAGAGGTCATCAGAGCCAAAAGAAGACAAGCCCAGGCTGGTATTGCAGAGCCTTCTTGCTTGATAGGGCCTTACAGAGTTGTTGTCTGCAGTGAGATGAGGAGGATGCCCACCTAGTTCATGGACAGTCCGGTGGTTAAATATGTGGGTTGTCAGAGGTTTTAGATCATCCTGAGAGACAGCATTTGCAAAACAAAGAGATTACAAACAATATGGAGAGTAGGGAGTTGTGAAAGCCTATGTTTGAATCCTTGCTGTGTTTGACCTTGGAAGCTCACTTCCCTTAGAATGTCTCCGTTTCTCCAGATGCAAGCTAAGAACAGTAACAGCTATCTGCATCTCTTGCCATTAGTGGAGGAAAATGAGATATGGTTGTCAGGGGAAGAGTCAACAAGTATTGTAACTTTCTGTTAAAGAGAACTGGGGTTTAGCAGGAGTGACTTTCCAGCACCACCTAATATTGAGAGGAATGGTCTGTCAGGCTTGAAAGTCCTTCCTGGCTACATGCAGAGATGTTCACTGTGTATCATGTTTTCTGTTTGATTCAATGTGGAAACAGGGCCAACTTTGGGCATAGAAGTTGGCGATAGGGAGCTGGTAAAAGCAAAACCAGGCATGACACACCATCCCATTCCTAATTCTGTGCTGGCCATTAATCTTTTTCTCACTGCCAAGCCTTAGACTACAAGAAAGGCAGGAGAGCAGCTGCCCTGAGCAGAACACTAGTTCATTGAACTTGCTCCTCACAAAGCCTGATGGAGGTGATCGCTTTTGCAGCCCTGCCTTCACCAGCTATTGTCATTGCCCTGGTGACCTCCTCCTGTGAAGATGAGGTAAGGCCCAGGAAGGGATTTGTATTCTCATCTGCAGGATGGCAAAGCTTTCTGTGGAGTCTGAATCTGCAGGAACACTGTGAAGTGTATTGGATGCTATTGTCCTCATCTTCTGGACTGTTCTTTCCTGTCTGTGTTAAGGCAGTGTCCTACAGTACTCTTTGGTAACTACTAGGGCAATGTGGGAAGAAGTCCATGATCATCTAGAGCTCTCCAGTCCACATCCTCTTACAGCCTTTCTACACTGGCATCCAGCTCTGACCTGACCCTGTCTACTGAATTCAATGCACTGTGGAGCAGCTGAAGCTCTTAGCTGACTGGAGAGAAATGACTACCCCTTTGTCCCCTGCCCTTCTGCGGGAACCCAGGGAAGATGTATTGGTCCGTTGACTCTGAGCAGAAATAACTTGATAGTTGTGTGCTTCTCCGGAAAGCAACCACACTGCCCTGTGCCCATGTCTTGTTATGTGCTGGCTTCATTGCTCTGACAGCATGAAAGATGTTTGGTTTTGTTCCTAATGCTGTTATCATTTATCATCCTCTTGTAAAGCCAGAACCCGCTGCTCACCTGCCCTCCCTCTATGCTAGGTTTCCTGCTCCCCCTCCACTCCTGCCCTGGTAGGGAAACATCATATATGCCAGAAACAAACTGTCTTTCCACTGGGTACTAGAAAAGACACAGCATCCTTTCGGCTTCCTGAAGCATCTGCTGTGACCAATGGTGATGGTTTGCCCTGGTTTCAACTGTTGGGCTTTGGTGCAACAATTCCAGTCATGGAGTGGAGAGCTGATCTGATAGCTGATCTTTATCCCATAGGGATGGTCCTGAATCTGGAGAAGTCTTATACAGCCGCTGCCTGTGGAAGGACATAAGCATTCAAATGCTAGAGATGGAAAAAAGGATGCAGTGTGCAAAATCCCTGCCCTTCAGCTCAGTCTAAGTCCCTCAAAGCTGTTTGGGCTGTAGCATGCCTGTGTCAGAGCTGTGGAATATGTGGGGCTACAACATAACTGAAAGAGCATCCTGCCACCAGGGTCTTGCATCCATGCCCCAAAATAATCTACAAGGAGCCCTCTAACTGCAGGCCAGTGGTCCATCAGTTTCTGTGGACAAGCTGAAATAACTCAGAGGCAAGCAGAAATATCTGTTGGGACTTAGAGATGACAGAAGAAAGGAGACTTAGTATTCACCCCTTCCTTCCTGCTCTAGCAATTAGTTCAGATAACAACCCAAAGCTTGCAAAAATGTAGTTTTGAGCTGGAGATATGTAGCATGCTGCTGCCATTTGTGGTGTAAATATGAAATGTGCCAAAGCATTTTTTTCTCGTCCC
>NW_010558269.1:1640-6985 GCF_000687285.1 Phaethon lepturus | reverse complement strand
GTTCAGCAGAAGCCTACAAGCATTGTACTGTGTTTCTAGAGATATTGTGTATTGGAGACTCAGGCTGTAATGGTAAGACTGCTTGCAGAAGGACTAGCTTTGCGGTGCGTTTAATGATGTGAGCTCCTTTTTTGGGAGGACTGGGTCTGGTGTCCTCTTAGTGGTTTAGAAGCACATGCATTACAGATCTGCAGCTGGTGCACCATCTCTGATTTCAAGCTCCTCATAGACCAGGTTGGCCCTACACTATTAGTTGTTTTCTAGAACAGCAAAAGTTGCACTTCACTGACTGGCATATCTAGACAGTACTTATCATACAAACTCTTTGGAACTCTGCATTGCTTGCCAGTTGGAAATGCAGTGCTGAGAATCGCATTAAATCAGCTCCCTAAAACAGCACTAGCTTTGCTCTTGCTAGGCTCAGAAGGATTTTGATAGGTATTGGACTCCAGGCAGAAACCTGTTTTGGTATGAAATCTTGCAGTAAGCAGAATGATCTCACTCCATGGGGCAGGCCTTTTCCTGTGCATCTGCCAGAGCTGCCATTTGACTCTTACTATCCTTATTTATAGAGCAATATAGATGTTCTGAGGACTTTACAAATACATAAAAGAGAAGATTCCCACTCTGCAAGGAGCTGACAGTAACTCAGATGTGCCAGAGTTGTGGGACAATAACTTAAGTTCTAAGGAGAGCAGACATGGTGGAAGAGGAGCTCAGGGCAGAAGTTTTTGCAACAGGAGGCTGTGAGAAGAGAGACACTATTGGCAACAATTTGGTGCAGGAAGCAGGCGTGGGTGATGTGGCCAAGGTGATGAAGCTAAGAGAAGTTGGCAAGGTAGAAAGCTTAGGAGTTGACTAGGAAGAGAAGAGGGAAGTGTAGGCAGTAAAACTGCTATCAATAGATGGATGAAAAGCAACCTAACTAGCAGTGCTCCATTCCTTTTCTGCTCCCAGCACTGAGAAAATTGAGAATGTCTGCACCCTCCCCACTCTCCTTCTCCTACTGCTCTGGCTGCTGAGAAAGAGAGGGCATGATGTTAATGACTATCATTAGCAGTACTTCACAGAGTCACACAGAATCACAGGATCATTAAGGTTAGAAAGGACCTTTAAGATCATCAAGTCCAATCATCAACCCAACACCACCAGGCCCACTAAACCATGTCCCGAAGTGCCACATCTACGCATTTTTTGAACACTTCAAGAGATGGTCATTCCACCCCTTCCCTGGGCAGCCTGTTCCAATGCCTGACCACTCTCTCAGTAAAGAATTTTTTCCTAATATCTAATCTAAACCTCCCCTGGCGCAACTTGAGGACATTTCCTCTCGTCCTATCGCTACTTACTTGGGACAAGAGACCAACATCCACCTCACCGCAATCCCCTTTCAGGTAATTGTAGAGAGCGATAAGGTCTCCCCTCAGCCTCCTCTTCTCCAGACTGAACAACCCCAGTTCCCTCAGCCACTCCTCATAAGATTTGTTCTCCAGATGCCTCACCAGCTCCGTTGCCCTTCTCTGGACATGCTCCAGCAACTCAATATCCTGCTTGTAGTGAGGGACCCAAGTTCATCTGCCAGGAAGGGACAATGGCTGCATTTGCCAGAGAAGTTCACTTGTAGTTGGTACTAGTCACTCCAACCAGAGCCTTGCCTTCATGGCTCGGACAGAGATCACCAGTGCCTGAAAACGTTCCTGTGCACTCATAGGTAGCCCAGTGCTGTGATTTGTGCTGTCACCTCACCAGGCACTGGCTATGGGCATTGCAGGACTCCCACCATCAGCCTTGCAGAGCTGGCACAAGTAATGTGGTGTTTTTTCCTCCATGACTGTTGGGGCCTGTGTGTAACGTGTCTCTCTCCTCCTTCATGATGTGCTAAGCAAATCCTTGCGTTATTTCTCTCTGCAACTCTAGTTTCCAGTGTCAACTTGTGGGTCCCTAGGCTGGATACAGACCCCTCTTTTAGGCACATCTAAGCTCAACAGCAGCAGAATTGCTTTATTTTACCTCTCTTTTATGGACCCATGTTCCCCTTTGAAGGGAGTTACAGGCTGCAAGTCAGCAATGTCCCCTGTCCAAGTCAGTGCATGTCATCTGTGCTGACCTTCCTCCACAAGTGTGCTGGTGATTATAGAAAAGGGCTGCAAGGTTTTGCTTCTTTTTGTGTCTGTGGTAATGGGCAACAACTGCCAGACAGAAAGACACTGTTGTCCTCTCCCCTCGCCTCCCTCTCTGACTTCGTGCCCTGCTTGGGTCTAAGCAGTTCCGCTCCCTTTTATTAATCTTCTCCTGGGACAGCGCTATCAGTGGCCCATCAGTGTTCAACACGCCCTCAGTCTCTAGCGTTAACTCGATTAAGGGCAGTGAGGAGTGACTTACAGGGGAAGCTCTTTTCCACAGGCAGTATTTGCATACAGTGATTGATGCTGATATGTCCTCTAAACACATCCACATTTTGCATTTTAAACAAAGCAATTGCTGTAGAACTGCTCCCTGTCACTCAGTGGGATTCCTGGTGCCAGCATAGGATGTACCTTCTTAAAATGGCCTCTTTCTTTCCCAAAGAGGACTCTCAGTTGGGATGAAGAGAAAGTCACTGACTCTGCCTTATATTTGGAGGGGAAGAGACAGAAGCCTGCTGTGTGTCTTGGCTTGTGAAATTGCTTGTGGACAATTCTGGGCTGTGTGGGCAGTGTCACACAGTCTATTGGCTTTCAACCAAGAAGGTCAAGCTTGAATGGGACACATAGTCTGAAGCCTCCCATGTTTCCTTCAAACAATCTTTCCTGGTCAGATTTCAGGCTCAGGGTAGGCTCCCCCCACATTCCCAGTCTCTCTGTCTTGGGAATACATGAGCTGTCTGGCACCTACACAGCACTGCATATATGTGTGTATTATCCACATGTATTATGCATATGTACAATATATATTATATGTATATATTATGTGTCTACACACACACACACACATATATATATTAAAAAATCCACCTTGCAAATTGCCCAAAGAAGCAAAAGATGACACGCTTTCTTGCAGTTTCTACTGGGGGTTTTATTGGCAGGACATGTCCAAGTGAAGTTCTGATCTGGAGGTAGTGTCCTGAGCCGTGTCCTTCTCTAAAGAGGAGAGTGTGCAAGGGAGGAAATGGGTGAGTTTAACTTCTGTTTGAAGGAAGGGCAAAAGGAACAAAATTAAATCTGTGGTGATGCTGCTTGTATTGCAGCTTGCTTTGCAAAGGCAGTTGTTTTCTCTTCTTTATTATACCCTAAGTGTTTATTTTCTTTCAAAACAAAAGGAAATTTGCCCAGAAAGTAACCAACCTTCTTTGAACAGCAGCAGGGACTTGTCTGTAATTTAGGCTGCAGCGTTGCTTGGAGCAGGCACTCAGTCCTCTTTGTCCTCTTTGTCCATGGAGGGATCACTGAGGAGGCTAAATAAAAAAAATCATTTACATGACACTGTCCAGAGGCCCCAGAGAGAACATCTCCTAGAAGCTGCCCGTGCTCTTTGCCTTCCAGGTGCTCATACCTTGCTGCAGTGTGAGGGCTTAACACTTGCAACAAAATTCAGAGCCCTGCACAGCGCTCTAGTGAGACCCAGAAAAGTTTTTTAGGCTTAGTAGGAAATGCCTGTTTTCTCCCATTCCTGTCATTACTTTCTCATCTTTGTGCTTCTCTCAGAGGACTTGCAATGTACCACTGGTTACCTATTTCATGTCTGAAAACTTTGTGGTTTTGCAAAGCTAGGCACTTCATTATTTGGCTCACGCTGTCTGCCTCCATAGATGTGAGAGCTCCACGGAGAAGGTGGCCCTTTCATCTCCTGCCACACCATATTAATTTTGCAAATGTGACAAGCTCAGCTTGGCAAAAATAACATATTGCCCATGTCTTGTTCTATTTAATATTGTATTCAAATGGTCCAAGTGCTCAGCGACGTGGGCTGGGGGAAATGGCTCTGCAGACTTCTTTGTCACTTGACTGGCAGCTGGATTCCAGGAGTAATTATAGCTGTTCAGTGCCATGATACACCAAACCTCTTGGGGTTAGTGAAACATCAGGTGCACGGTGACTCAGAGGGAAGAACAGAGATGCTCCAGTTCCCAGGCCATAAAGGCCATAAGCTTTATAAATCTTAATATCCACTTGGGCTTGGGACTAAAGTGAAAAGGAAGGGTTGCAGTGACCTTGCAGAGGGTGTTCTAATTTTCCAGAAATCCAAACAGGGAAATTTAGACCTTAGGTGTTTGAAAGTGAATTGCATTGCCATCGTGTGGATGCATGGAAGCTAATGTCTACCCACAAAAATTCTGGGACCTTAGTTTCTTAGTTAGAAAGGAAAACAAAGTCATGATAGTTATGGAAGTTGTTAAGTAAGGATGCTTAACAATGTGGAGTGAAATTATAATAACAAATTTAACTATGGTAGTGTTCGAGTAAACACTGAAGTTAGTTTGATCAAAGTGATATGGATAATTAGTATGAAATATAGTCTAATGTGTTCATTGATGTGACTACTTAGTGACATTTTGCGCTTACAGAATTAAGTGTTAGAAACATTAAGTACTTAGAAAATGAATATGCAAAATAGATAAAATAGTATAGGATCAGCATGATTCTTTGGTACTTTCTTCAGGGTGATGTTCCCAGACATCAGATTGTATGAAGAGGTATTATGTAAAATCCTATCTGCTCTGCTTGAACAATAAAAACTGTTAAAACTGGTAACTTATTAAGCAAACGTGATTTTCTGTAGTAATTACAGTACCAGAAGCAAACTTGCCAAAATAATGAGTGTTAATTAGGCTCTATGTAATCTTAAACTAATCTAAGTCAGTAATTATGAGGCGAGAAAGTGTACGTTTGCAAATATTCATGGCACAATGACCTAAACAGAAGAAGTGAAACTGTAATAGTGTCTGTGCACCTTTAGAGCATGTCAGCTGCAGGCTGGTGCCTCTGTGTCTCCAGCATAGGTTTTTGCAGGACACATACCAGAGCTTCTGGGTTTTCTGATTGGGGTCCCTCTGCCTTTAGCCTCTGATGTTTCCCCACAGGTAGGAACCTAGACACATTGCCTGGCTGTCCCAGAAGAAACCCATGCTGGTTTCTGTCTTCTGTTCGAGCTCACCTGCTCCCAGTTCCTTGAGTGGAGCTCACTCTGTGTTTATCGCCTGTTCTGCTCCTGGCTTGTCATGTCCTGGCTGGGTCCTCAATAGCCTGGCCATACCTTGGCCAGCATCTTTCATAGGTCACTGCTTCCTCCCCACTGCTTACTCAGAAAAAGGAGTTATGCTGCAATATAAAAGAAAATCCTGAATCAGTGGGGAGGTGAGGTGGACG
>NW_010558269.1:0-1609 GCF_000687285.1 Phaethon lepturus | reverse complement strand
GGAAAGAGTTTCCAGGCACAAAACCAAGACACCTGCTGAATCATTCTTTTTGGTGTATCTTGCCAAGGGAACTGAAAAGGTCATCTGACCTTTCATTCCATCCCTAAGGCTCCATCTGGATCAGGCATCATATAAGCGTTCAATGTAGAAAACTTTCTGCTAAAATATTCTTAAAGCTGCATGCTTTTCACATGGTAAAGCCCAGTTTGCAGTATTTTAAGTAATTAGCCTCCTAGAATATATAGTTTTTGTCTGTTAAGACTGGGATAAGTGAAGGACCAATGTTGGATCACTAGGACATCAGGTATGATTTCTGCTATTGCTACTTTCCTCTGTAGTACCAACAATGACCGTACAGTTATTACATGAATAAATAAAAATATTTTGCTTATGCAGTTTTTCCCAGGACAGAATTACGTGGAGTGAGGGAGGATGAAAAACCATTATTCTGTAGGACATAGCCAAATGAGCAAAAAGTAATGAGGAATGATCTAAGCAGGAGACTTCAGAAGAATCAACAGGACCTTTAAGGTGTTGAGAGGCAGTGGAAAGAAGGCAAGGACACTGGAATAAAACTAAATGAATTATTTGTGCCAGTTTGTTCCTGTGATTCTAATTTTGCTTGATAATTCAGCCAATTTACCTGATTCAAAGTAAAGCTCAGTGGTCTGTGACTTCCCAGATCACCCTGTATGCCTTTTTTAGAACAACGTACAGCATTTGCTACCCTTCATTACTCCAGTAGAACAGCTGATTTTAATGAGACAATTCATGTTTTTAGCAGCTCAGCCACTTCCATCCCAAACTCCTACAGATCTCTTGGATGTACATGGTACACTGTGCTAGTGATTTGTTATTCTTTAGCAGTTCGTTCCAGCATCTGCTCTCCTGACACTTCAGTCTCAGAGGTGTCTCATCCTCATTGCTTGGAAAGGGTAATTCTAGGAGAGAGGTCTCTCCAGCAGGTCTCTGGTGCAGTCTGGCACAGAGAAGCACTATCTTTTGATGTCTGGGTAAGTATTTACCTTCAAGGCCTACTTCTCCAAGAGCGACTTTCTTGTGCGCTGCAGCAACACTTAGAGCTATTCCTTCTCCATACAGAAGAGTACTAGGAACATATGAATGTGGGAGCAGGAGGGACCCTGTGGCTCACCCAAGTGTATGCAGGTTGAGCTGCATTTCAAAGGTAACTGTAGTTTTGCTGCTGTGCATCCTGCTGGGAAGCAGTCTCAGAACTTCCTTACTCTGAATCTAATGCCCCTTATTCTATCTGCTTTGGATTCTTTGCTCCTGGCTATAAAAACCCAGATTCGGGGCAATAGGTTGAATTCTGCTTCTCAGCCGAAAAGATTATGATTCCCAGAAAACAGAGCATGCGTTGAGGATATGGGGAAATCTCTTCCTGATGGGAAAAATATCTTTCAGCTTTTCTGTTGGCTTTGAAGAGTGCTGGACTCTGCCTGCCTTGTTCAGACGGACTTTTCTCATCCTGCTCAATATTACTGTCCCATCTGGAAGTACAGAATATGCAGTAAAAACACATAATACCTGCCTGTAAAACACAAAATACCTTTTCCCCATAACCCATCAGGAAACAGTTAAGGACCTG
>NW_010558268.1:0-6228 GCF_000687285.1 Phaethon lepturus | reverse complement strand
AGGACACATTTTTAAGGGCACAACATTTAGATAAGCTGCTCCTTCATCCACTAACGCTTCACATGCTCCAGACAGGAGCTGGGCTTCTTACATGAGCATAAACCCAGGGCAATCCTTTTATAATAATTCCAGTTACAACAGAAAAAAATCCCACGCATACATTTCCAATCCCAACGTGGAAAATCCTCATCTCAGTACTGGCACTAAGATGAAACATCTGGTTACGTGGTGCTGTGGGCTCACACCAACTCCATCTCATGGTCTGGACCATGAGTAAAAATAGTAAAAATAGAGCATAGAGGGCATACACGTAACATAAACAATGTAAATATTTGTCACGCATTCGCAATGCTCAACATTTCTATCTCAGCTGCGTATCTGCTGCAAGACTGGCTTGTCTCTGAGGGCTGGATGTCAAAGAAAGTGCTTCTCCTGAAAATGGCCCGAGGGATCTTCCATAAATATAACCTGAATCGTTTTTTCACAAAAGCGTAGAGCAAGGGGTTGAGACAGCAGTGGACAAAGGACAAACTCTCTGTGATCTGCATGGCATAGTCCAGTTGCCTACTGCTTTCACAGGTCCTGATCACACCGACATCTTGCAGGGAGTGAAGGATGAGGACAATGTTGTAAGGGGACCACAGGACAAAGAAGGCACCCACCAGAGTAAAGACTAAGCAGAGTGCTCTCTTTGAGCCCGGCACCTGAGACATGGTGAGGGCACATGCTATGCGGGAATAGCAGAACATCATGAAGAAGAAGGGAAAAAGGAAACCCAGGATGTTTTGAATGACCCGAAAGACAACTTTCCAAAATAAGTGTTTCTGGCCATAATCATGAGCGCACATGACAGTTTTGTTGCGGATTTGCCTTGTGCTGGTGAAGAGCCCATCAGGAATGGAGAGAAGTATGGAAAGGACCCATACCACCAACAGGATGAGGATGGATTTCCTCTGTGTCATGGAGCTGCGAGGAGAGCAAGCATGAACTATCTGCAGATACATGTCCAGACTCATGCAGCTCACAAAAAAGATACCACTGTAGAAATTCATGGTGTACATGGCATTTAAGACCGGGCACAATATGTCCCAGGTCACCCACTGAGAAATGTATAGAGTCCAAAAAGGAAGAGTTAGTAGTAAGAAGAAGTCTGAAACTACCAGGTTCAGCAGATACACCTCAGTCATCTTCTTTTTCTTCTTGATGTACATAATGAGGACAATAAACAGGAGGACATTCCCAGCCAACCCAACCAGGAAGACCACAGTGTAAAAAGATGGCAAGAATACTCTGCTAAAGGAGAGTACCTCTTCTTTTGTGCAGATGCCATATTGCAGGTAATCCTCCTCATCTAAGTATTCGTATGGGTAGTCGCTCGAATTGGCAGCATCCAGCAAGGTGGCAGCGGTTGTTGTTGCCACCTTTGAAGTTGCATTTGACAAATGGCTGCCTAGGAGCAAAAGACAAGTGAAAGGGATCAAAATGTTGTTCCAATGCACACAGGAAAGGCAAACATCACATCATGGAGGGTTCTCCTCTAGTTAATAGGTTTAAATTTCTGCAACCTTCTGGTAAGTACTTTGTGTCCTGCACTCCTTGGCCTTTGCCTACGGCATGGGGACAGCTGTCTACACATATGAAAAAATAATACTGGTTTCCTTACTCTGACACATTAAAACTTGAAAGTAAATGAGCACGGTCTCCTCTAACATAACTCACCACTTCCTCCTAACACCACTGCAATCTTTTGAGGAAGTTTCTGCTCTAAATTATGGGAAATCCACCACTACACCTTGCTGTGAGCTGCTTTAGATTCACCCAGGTCGCTAATGAGAAAGCAGCATCTCAGTTCTTGGTAAAGCAGAACCTGCCACCAGCACCTTTATGTTGGTGGGGCTGCTCCCAGAGGTGAAATGCTGAGCATCTCGCTGCTCCTGGTAGGATGCTGACCCCTCTCCATGCCAAGTCTAGGACACCAAGCCATGGATTCTTGTAAAAGGTATTAGAAAGTGGAAAATACAGTACCATTGCATCATAGAATGGCTTGGGTTGGAAGGGACCTTAAAGATCATCTAGTTCCAACCACCCTGCCATGGGCAGGGACATCTTCCACTACATTAGGTTGCTCAAAGTCTCATCCAAGGTAAGGACATGTAGGCACAAGAATCAACTCCTGAATCAAGGTTAGAGGTAGAGATTTAGCTGGAAGAATGTTGGTGGAGTTGATCCTGTGTGAGATGAGGCTTGGGTTGAAACCCTGCTGACCGAGGAGGGTGATGGCCGTGCAGTTGGCCGCTCCCCATGACTTCAGGCTGGTTGTCAGTGTTTAGACAGCTGCAGCCCAGATTTCAGGAAATGGTGACTGATTTGGTGAGCTTCCTACTTTTTGAGTCTGATTTTCAGAAAAACACAACCACACACAGAACACTACAGGAGTTTCGTCTTCCAAAAGCCACCCAAACTGGGCAACAGCTGCCGCTGAACAGCCTGTCTCCCACAGTGGGAGATGGGATCTGCCCAAGCCACCTCCTGTCAGTACCATGAAGATTAATGTGGGTTTTAAAAATCAAGACTAATCTCCACGCTCTGACAGCAAAACAGGGCTGTTACAGGGAAAAAATAGTGCAAATAGCCCTCCACCACTAAAACACACCATTTTTCAGCCATGGGCAAAGCTGCCCACCTTCCCCCTGGGGCTCATTTTCCCAGCAATCCCAAAAACAGGCATGGCTGTGTAGTTCCCTGCCTGTGGTCACTCTCGCCTTGCTCTCCTCAGAGATCTGTTTCTCCCATTGCTCAAGAGACCTGCAGCCACCAAGTAATGAGAAAATTAAGCTGTTGGTCCCTGATTGTACTATGCAATCCAAGGACATAGCCCGTGGTGGCTCTGCAACTTCTAGGGATGGCTCCCTCCCCACGAACACCCCCGGAAAGGGGAGCCCCTCCACGCCAAGTGGGTTAAGCAAAGCACCCAAGGCTTGGAGTGGGGTGCTGAGGATGCCTGTGGGTGTGCAGCCGTACGGGGTGAAGCTGTGGACATACCTGTTGTGGTCCCATGTCTAAAACTGCTTAAATTCCCATTCCAGGCAATTCCAGGTGGCTGAAAAGAAAAGGAAGTTTGGTTTGGGCTGGATTGAAATGTTTTCTGCTGTCTCACCATTCTTTGGAGAGTGCTGCAGGGTACTTCAGAGAGTGAAGCTATGTGGGGAGCAGAAATTTGCCATGGTAGAGTGCCAGAAAAAAGATTTTTCTGGGAATTAGCTTTTTTTTTTTTTTTTCATATTTGGAGGAAACTCATCCTTAGCCATATGCAGTTCTGACTCCAATGCAGTTCTGACTGTACGCCTTCAAGAGGAAGCCAAAGCTGCCCACCCTTCTGATCACAGTAACACCCAGCAAAACTCCTAAACACCTCCCCTCACACACCCCCTCTGTCCCCACATCAGGATAAGCCATCCCCAAAATTTCCATTTCTGGGTCTTTTCCAGCCCACCGAGATGCCTTTTCTCCCTCTGTCTTCCCCTCTCCGTATCAACACTGGCACTGGCATTCACGTCCCCATCCCGTAGCTCATAGCAGAGAACGGACAAACGTAATGTGGGCTGAGCTTAGAAATTAATCCCAAGCCTGCCAGCAGCACTGGCGCTTATGAGCTGGATAACTTTCAAGAAGGAAAGAGAAGCTCTCCAGGTTTCTCGTGCAGCTTTGTCTACAAGCAAGAAGCACAAAATGCACTTACAGAAGCTTCTTCTCCACCACGGGCAGTTCCCATCCTGCCAGGGGTTTGAATCAGGCTTTTAGGAACCTCTTCTACTTTTGTAAGAGCATGGGCAGGAAATGTGAGCTCAGCGTGACCTTGCTGGCTTTGTTTTGCCTTTCCTGGTGTTGATCAGCGGGTGACAGCACTGGAGGAGTCATCTCCGTGCCGTGTCCGAGCACGTGTCCCTCTACAACATCTACAACTGGTGCCTGCACCCAGAGTTGGGCTTTGCGCCTGCACCCAGAGTTGGGCTTTACCACTTGAGATACCCATCAGGACCGCAGTGCCTTCTGCCATGGGTGCCTCGGGGACCCAACACCCCTCCTCCAGAAATACAAGCTCCTCTTGTATAGCTCAAGTCAGGCACCATGCTAGGGACGGCGGGGACCAAGGACCCACATCAGCACAGCGTGAAGATCGCTGGTGGATGCCATGCACACCGGCATGCACAGGCTGCGTGGTGAGACCACCCACAAAATAGTCTGAAGTAGGTTTTTCTGGCATGTGCCAGACCAGGGTCACCCAGACAAGCACACAGACCAGCCACTTGCTTAAAGATAGCCAATTCCTTCTGGCCGCCTTCTCTCCGTTTTTCCATGCACGCTTTCCCCCGTCCACCCTGATCCTTCCCTTTTCTCCACCACATCTCCTCCCAAACAAGCAATCTGTCCCTAACTGCTTTTTCCCCTGTTGATTCTGGATTTGCTGCATCCCAACCCCAGAGGTGGCAACAAGCTCCCGCTTGTTTTGTTTTCCAAAAGCTTTAATTAATGGAAACACCTACCATTGCCTGACAGATGGATATTAAGATGGCGTCCACGCTGCCCACCTCCCAGCTCCCCCAGGCAGGATTGGACCCGCTTGGTCTCTGCACTAAGAGACCCTGGTGTAGAAATCTGCATTTTTTTCAGGAAATCTGAATAAGCCACGTGCTGCTTGGATGCTGTAGGATCCTTGTCCCCTGCAAGAGCAGAAGTGGCTACTAGCGGGGACACGGCCGGGGCCGGCAGGCACCGACAGCTCTGTGGGGACAACCACACGTCTTTGCAGGCGGCGGTGAGGCCTTGCAAGCGGTAGCAGAATAAAGGAGCTTATTGCCGTGGCTGACCGTGCAAACCGAGATCAACCACAGCAGAGATGGGCCAGGCCCCTGGCGCTGCCACAGGGATGTTTTGGGGACGGCTTCGTGGCACGACCCTTCGCTCGCCTGTCCTTAGGGTCTCCGATAAAGTGGTTTATTGGCATCGGTGAGCGCTCACCCTCCGGCTCGCCACCAAACGGGGAACAGCCTGACCGTGCCGAGGCCATCCCCTCTACCAAGCCTGGTGCGCTTTATAAACCCCAAACCGCCCCGGTAAAAACGGGAGAACAGAGCAGCAGCGACGGTCCCAGCTCCGCATCCAACCTGCCCCACGGTAGGTGGATTTGCAAAAAGAAATATGTTATTTTTACCCGTTGTTTGACACCATCAATTAAATGATGTCCTATTTTTTATATATATATATATACAGGCAACATACACATTAGCCGCTCGCAAAGCCAGGGCACCAGACATGCACGCAGGGACGCTACAGGTGACGGCAGTTTCATTAGCCCAGCAATTAAAATGAAGTAAGTTTTTGTTTTTAATTGAGTTTCTCCCCTGAAGCACATATTGCACAGAGCTGCAGGGAATTAAACATGCCGCTGACAGTGACTGGAGAAAGTAGCTTTCACTGCAATTTATTACAAGATTTTAACTCAATTTGGGAGCTGGTAATTGCCTTTTTTTTTTTTTTTTTTTGCCTTTCAGACTCTGCAGAGCCTTAATGGCTTTGGCAATTAAAGAAACCAGATTACCAGTAACGAGAAACAGAGTTAGAGAGATACAGCGGTACTAACAAATGGTTATCTAAGCAATTTTCTTTTATGCTGCCGAAAATGCCGTGTGCCAGGGAGAAGCAGCTCTGCCTCCCCCCGTGCTCGGAGATGGGGGATCACAAACACCACGCCGGAGCACAGCAAAACCAGGCAGTGTTTCGGGGGGGAAAAAAAAAAAAAAACCACAAACACGACTTTTCTTTCCTGTTTTGCTCCAGTGAGCTGCCCCTGGGTTTAAGGGAGGGCTTTAGGCATCTTTCAGGATCCCAGGGGATTTTTCCTCCTGCTCGCTTCAAGTCAGGAAGAATTTCTAGGTGGGTTTGGGGCTTCCAAATCCATGCCTGGCATACAGCAGCGGCCAAGCGAGCTCTGCTCGGAAGCTGAAATTTGGGTAAAAATAGTTAATGGGACAATTCACTGTGAGAAAAAAAAAAATACAATCAGGCCGAGGGAAAGCCGGACGCTGACTGTGCCCTAGAGAGCTGCCGCCCGCCGCCGACGCGTGGCTTTGTATCAACATCAGAAACTTCTGAAGCCAGAAGCCGCCCCGTTGCCGAAAAGGCTGGAGGCTGCTTTGCCATCGTGGCGACAGCGGCCTAAACCCCCCC
>NW_010558267.1:0-13980 GCF_000687285.1 Phaethon lepturus | reverse complement strand
CCGCGGCTCCAACACAGGGGCGAGAAGCGAGACTAGCGGCGTCGGGCCTCGGGGCCGCCTCAGTCCCGTTTGAGCCGGGGCCCACCCTCCGCGCCGGCGTCACTGGTTGCCGGGAGTCTTCCCCCCGCGTCGGGCCCAGGGTGGTGCCATGTCGTGCGTGAGAAAACGAGGTACCTCAGGGCGTGAGGGCCTTTTCCATGGCCCCCTTGGGCCGCTCATGGTGCAGCCAAGCGCTGGTTTCGAATGGAAGAGCTGTGCTAGTTGGGCGTCAGCCTGCTCAGCAGCCGCTGCAGAGCCGGATTTAAACAGACGCAAGGAAGAGACTGGGAAAAAGAGGGGAATGAGGTGGGGGCAGCTGCAGGGCTCAGGGTGGTACCCTGTCTTTGTTAGGCTTAAGCCTACAGTGAGACTGCATGTGTTGAAATGTCCTCGGTCAGAGGATAAAGCAGCAGTTTGGCAGATGTGCTGGAAAAACAGTTTTTTCAAAAGTGGTGTTGCGGAGCTCCAAAATTGCTCTCTGTCAAGATGGCTTAGTTAACATGTTATTTATTGTGACTCCTTTTTAGCAGTTAACATACAGCCTAGCAGTTCTAAAGCCAGCCAAATAAATATTTTCCTGAGTTCTGTGCAAGTAAGTCATGACACAATTGTTCCTACAGGGTTTACAAATAAGTGGGCAACTACTGAATTCAGGTAAAAAGACTTATGTGGACTTCATATCCCACATTATCACTGTATAATAATTTAAAAGAATGAGGTGGGGATGTGGGCATAGATGATGTAAAGTCAGGGGCTACCTTCTACATAACATAGTTTACTACATAGATGTAGTTTACTGCCAATAATGAGAATGAAACATAACGAGTGAAAGGTGCATTTTCTTAGCTACATTGCAACACAAGAAATAATAAAATCTGGGGCTGTTACTTTATTGATTTGCTGCCTTTTGCATTCCATGTGTTGTTTTTCTTCTTTTCCAAAAATAACTGTGCAAGCCATGCAATATATTTGGTCATAAAGCTCTTTTCATCTCATTAGCCTCATTTCCATTTTTATCACTGTCTGGCATTAATGAAACACTAAAAGGGCCAGCCTGCCTTATGATAGTTTAGTAAAAAAAAAATAGAATTCTAGAACTACAAAAATATATCGAGAAATATCTTGGGACATGACAGGGGATAGAAGCTATTTTTTCCAAGTCTTAAGAAATCGATGATTTTTTGGAAAAAGAAAATACTACAAAATTCTCACTCTTGAGGCCAAATACCAAATTTAAATGTTAGATGATTTGTCAGGGAAAGAGTTACAGGCCTGTAAGAATTGTGGTGCAATGTGCTATAATTCCACTAGATGACAGCCAATTCAACAAATAACGCTATTAACCCTCTGTTCAAAGGGGATCCTGCCTTTGATAGGTGGGGCTTGCCCCTGCCACCCGCTGCTCCTGAAGTCAGTGCTGCTCTTCCTTATCGTCATCTCTTACCTCCTTTTAAAAGCTGGTGCTGCTTTCCTGCTGTCCCCTTCTCCTCCAGTATCTTGGCATTTGAAGCTCCTCGTGTAGGCAGAGGCTTACCAGGTCGGGCTCTGTAGTATGCTGTGCATCTTTTTTAATATTGTCGAGTTTTGCATAATTTAGAACTTTGTTTAAGAAACCGTTCAAAGGTGCTTAAGCCTCAGCTATGTTTGTGTTGGTTTTTTTCATTAGATAGAGTCTAAGCATACCTATGTGGTTAAAAATATTGAAGAAAGCAGATAAAACTAATTGCTAGGAAGAAGTTGTTCTTTCTCCATGTGTATGAAACCTCATGTTTTCAATGTTTTACTTATACCATCTATATTTTGGCTATTATATTGATTCGATAGCATTTTTATGCTCGTGATTGAATTCCAGCTGACACTTTTTCAGCTGGTATGGCATGTAGCAGAGTCCAACAGTAAAATGAGATTTATTTTTAGTTTTCTGACTCATCACTTGCAAGAAAAGAAAACTATATCAAATTTATGAAAGAAGATTTAATTAGAGCTCCAATTTCAAGATGCCTGTGTGATTTCTCAATGAATTATAATGCTTATTAGCCATTTTGCCAGGTATTTAATTACAGTGTTGTCATAAGCCAAAGAATATTCTGTATTTGATGTGAAAGATAACAAAAACTAGACCTTGTAAAGTGTTATGAAATAGATTTTAAAGCCAAAGCATTATTAGAGGTGCTTTTAATCTAAGGTAAGTGAGAGAGAGATTTCAAGCGAAGAGAAATTAAATAAAAAGTATACACAGGAGAGGCTGTAGAAGGAATCCATTTTTCTTAGAATATAGCTAAACAGAAAATAACCAAATAAAACTTCTATAACTTTAAGTATATAATATAATATAACTAAATAAGATATAACCAAATAGAAAATAACTTTTTTATTTGGAATTAATCACTGAATAAGATCAGACAGCTTCAGTTGCCCACAGAGTATAAGCTTAGTCTACCTGGGCAGGATTAAGTTCACCCACTTGCTAAGATTGTAATGAAGAAATAATGTGGCTTCCCTGCTAAGGAGAATGGGGCTGCCCTGCAGGAGTGCTCTTGCTGGAGTCATGCTCATGCTGACATCTGCTACCTGTAGATGCAAACACACTTCTCTCCGATTTAACGTCCGGCATTTGGGCAAGGTTCACCACACAGAGGGCTAGTTACTTATCAGTGTTCCTTCATATCATAAGGGTTAAGAATTTGTAGTCAGGATATTTTTTCCAAGTTTATTAAAAATTCTCATGTGCTCCTATTATGAAATATTTGTATTACACTATTTTAGTTCCTTTATTTGTATCTGGTAATTTGTATTTTTTCAGTGATGTATTTCTGAAGTGCTTCCTTGAGCCTTCTGAGTTCTCAAGGAGTGTCTAGATTTCAGTGGGTAGGCAAAGCATGTTTTGTTTGTTTTCCCCTTGGTATTTTAGTGTTTGGGTAGTGATGGTAACCATTTCTTCTCAGGGATTGCAGATAGGCAGTCTCCAAAGCACACAATGGTTTGGATTTCAGGGATTTTTTATTTGTCATGCTACCAGAAATTTTCTGAGGAAATTAAGTTCCTCATGGAAACCATGTGAAAAGGGAAGTGGCAAATCATACCATTCAAATTCTCCCTATCTTAGCTGTATCTAATTAGAATTCCAGCTGATAAAGTCTGTGTGTGGCTCAGGGTGATTCCATTCCAAATAGCAGAGACTTGAAAACAAGGGGAAGCAAGAAATTGTTTAAGCAGTTTAGGTATGTGGTGTGCTCTCATTTCCCCAAAGTAGTGGTCTATGAGGTTGCACAGCCTAATCAAACAATCCAGTTTGAATTACATGCATACTATAATGACCCATTGTACATGATGTAATTTTAATTTTAATGATCATTTAATATTGGCACATCTTTGTTGTGTAAGGACGCATCCCTTCATGCTGAAGCACAGGCTCTGCCCAGTAAAAACACAAGGTCTGCTGCTTACAAGACTGTAAGCTTTAACTTTAGGAAAGGAGCATCAGGAAATAAAATTTTAGAGGATGAAAAGAAGATCACTGTGCAATTGCATAAATCTATGGTACTCCTATGTTATGAATATTACCTGTAGCTTTCATCTCTTCCCCTCTCCTTGAAGAGGATATGATAGAACTGGAAAAGTTTTGGAGAAGGTTGTCAAGGTCAGTGGAAGGCAGAGAAAGGCTTTCATGCCAGTGACAGCAGGTAGATTGGCTTCTTCAGCCTCGAAAAAGGATTATCAAATGAAGATACAGTATTGGGAAAAACCTAGTGGCATAGAATGATTGTGATTATTGAGTGACTCGTCCAGTAAACGAACTAGGTGGCATCAAGGAGCCAGATTCAAAACAAACAAAAAGCACTGGTTACTCACATCATGCAGAGGTAAGATGAAATCTCTGTTCCCCTGGATTTTGCAGGTACTGAAAGTTTTGCAAGAGTTCAAGGGGAGAGGGGATGGGTTCAGGGAAGCATCATCACATTGTGACTAGTGGATTCCTCTGTCCTCCCCCAGGCATCTGGTGTTGGCGGGAAGTATGCAGAGCTAGATCAGCTTCTGGTCTGACTAGGTATTGCCGTTCTGGTGTTCCAACTACATTACATAATTTTTTTAACTAATTTTCAGTGTGAAACGCTGTCAGTTGTCTTGGTTTTGGAGTAATTTTTTTTTTGAAGATTTGTGCACAAAAGGAGGTAGCATGAAGATGGTGATAAATATCCTGAGGTTTAGGTTGGATATTAGGAAAACTTTCTTCACTGAAAGGGTTGTCAAGCATTGAAACAGACTGCCCAGGGAAGTTGTTGAGCTGCCATCCCTGGAGGTATTTAAAAGACATGTAGATGTTGTGCTTAGGGACGTGGTTTAGTGGTGGACTTGGCCCATTTAGGTTTGCAGTTGGACTTGATGATCTCAAAGGTCTTTTCTGACCTAAATGATTCGATGATTCTATGTCCTACTGTTCATCTGAGGTTCTGTTCATTGCCTCCATGCTCTGGGTACTGCTCCTATCTCCTGCCACCCTTGCTGCCTGCAGGCAGATGGGAAGGTGCTCCTTAGCAACTTCCAGAAAAATTAATCAACTGAGCTTGTAACAAATTGAAATGATTGAAATTATTCAGATTTCCTTAGCTGATTTTGCCTGAGAAAGTAGTCATAAAGCTGTTCCTCTTGCAGATCAGTGTTGAGGAAGGAGGAAGGTATCTCCTCCTGCAAGAGACAGAAATAATACATAACATCCATGGATGCAGCTCGCTGTGGAAGGAGATCTATGTCTATGGCTTCAGCTCAACTTAATGTGAATTTACACGTAGTTGTTTAAACTTGGCTAAACCTTAGACTTCTGTTGTATCAAGCAAAACAAATCTCTTGTGAGTTGGAGCCTTTATGTGTCAGTCTACACCAATTTAACTAACCCAGTTTTAACTGACTTTAACGGTTACAAGCAATGTTCCCCAGGACTCAGTATTTGGGCCAGTTCTGTTTACTATCTTTATCAATGGTTTGGACAAGGGAATCGAGTGCTCCCTCAGTGAGTTTACAGATGACAGCAAGTTGAGTTGGAGTGTTGATCTGCTGGAAGGTAGGAGGGCTCTGCAGAGGGATCTGGACAGGCTGGAACGATGGGCCAAGGCCAACTGTATGACATTCAACGAGGCCAAGTGCCGGGTCCTGCACTTGGGTCACAACAACCCCATGCAACGCTACAGGCTTGGAGAAGAGTCACAGGAAAGCTGCCCAGTGGAAAAGAACCTGGCGGTGTTGGTCGACAGCCACCTGAATATGAGCCAGCAGTGTGCCCAGGTGGCCAAGGATGCCAACAGCATCCTGGCCTGTATCAGAAATAGTGTGGCCAGCAGGAGTAGGGAAGTGATTGTGCCCCTGTACTCAGCACTGGTGAGGCTGTGCCTCAAATACTGTGTTCAGTTTTGGGCCCCTTGCTGCAAGAAGGACATTGAGTTCCTGGAGCATGTCCAAAGAGCAATGCAACTGGTGAAGGGTCTGGAGAACAAGTCTTATGAGGACTGTCTGAGGGAACTGGGGTTGTTTAGTCTGGAGAAAAGGAGGCTGAGGGGAGACTTTATCGCTCTCTACAACTACCTGAAAGGAAGTTGTAGCGAGGTGGGTGTTGGCCTCTTCTCCCAAGTAACTAGCGATAGGACGAGAGGAAATGGCCTCAAATTGTGTGTGGGGTGATTTGTCACAACAACCCCATGCAACGCTACAGGCTTGGAGAAGAGTCACAGGAAAGCTGCCCAGTGGAAAAGAACCTGGCGGTGTTGGTCGACAGCCACCTGAATATGAGCCAGCAGTGTGCCCAGGTGGCCAAGGATGCCAACAGCATCCTGGCCTGTATCAGAAATAGTGTGGCCAGCAGGAGTAGGGAAGTGATTGTGCCCCTGTACTCAGCACTGGTGAGGCTGTGCCTCAAATACTGTGTTCAGTTTTGGGCCCCTTGCTGCAAGAAGGACATTGAGTTCCTGGAGCATGTCCAAAGAGCAATGCAACTGGTGAAGGGTCTGGAGAACAAGTCTTATGAGGACTGTCTGAGGGAACTGGGGTTGTTTAGTCTGGAGAAAAGGAGGCTGAGGGGAGACTTTATCGCTCTCTACAACTACCTGAAAGGAAGTTGTAGCGAGGTGGGTGTTGGCCTCTTCTCCCAAGTAACTAGCGATAGGACGAGAGGAAATGGCCTCAAATTGTGTGTGGGGTGATTTAGACTGGATATTAGGAAAAAGTTATTCACTGAAAGGGTTGTCAAGCATTGGAACAGGCTGCCCAGGGAAGTGGTTGAGTCAACATCCCTGGAGGTATGTAAAAGATGTGTAGATGTGGCGCTTAGTGATGTGGTTTAGTGGTGGACTTGTCAGTATTAGATTTATGGTTGGACTCAGTGATCTTAAAGGTCTTTTCTGACCTAAATGATTCTATGATTCTAATTTTGTAAATGCAAGGGATTAAGATAAAGTTTAAAGGGCTTCATCATTATATGTTAGTGAAGTCAATCACTTGAAGTGTAGTTCCCTTGACAGAGATTATTATAAATTTTTTGCCTTCTTAATTAGTCTACTTGATGCATCTTCATACATTGAGCTGTATCTCTTCATGTTCAGAATGAAATTTTACTGCTTTTTGCATCTGTCACTCTGGAAAGTGCTAATGCAGCTGAGTGTCACCTATTTGGATTTTGCACTGACTTGTGTATGAACATTGCTGATTGTTTGAGAGATACTGAAGTAAAAATGCAGGCGTTCGTCTTGGGAATCTGAGTTGAGACTTTTATTATTGTTGCTGTCCTGAAGCTGTTTCACAAGAGGGTTCTCAGTCTGATTTGACCCAGGTTCCAAAACAGGCTTGTAATTCCCTTTCTCTGCAATTCTCTGTGTTGGATCAAGGCTGTGATATTATTTGCAGTTCTACAGTTTCAAAACATCCATATTTGTTGAACTATTCTGTAAATTTAGGAATCATGCCAACTTTAATTTCTATTTGAATTAGATTGTTTATCAGATACTGCAAAAATACAAATTTTCCACTTTGCTTTTTGAACTTCATATATCCAATTTTGTATGAGCTGAATTTTAAGTTTAATCATGTAGTAGGTAATAGAAGAATGCTAAACTTATTTTAATATCCCATAATTGTATATATCTTTTGTTACTGTCTGTCCCCTTCCCTCTTAAAAGGAGTGGAGACTAGTGCTTATCACACAATGGCTGTCTCGTTGTTTTCCTCTGTCTCAGCTGTCTATAGTTGTGTCTTGACATAATATTATAAAATTTTCAGATTCAGAAAATTGTTTTTGTTCTCTCCCTGCCCAGCAAATTGGAGTCTTGGTGAGGACTCTTTTGTACTAGCATACTGTGAGCAAGTGTATTTTTTGATTAGTGTCAACTGTATGTTTCACATACACTTTTTTCACATTTCACATACACACACACATTTCACATACACACACACATTTCACATACACATATACATTGACAAAAATGCCTACACCCATAAAGCTCTCGGGTTTTGGCATTGTATTGCTTAGAGTTTCTTCCCCTGTGCTTTTTCCTCTGTCTAAATTCTCACAATATGTTTAGAGAAACAAATAAAGCAACACCAGCAGCCATAAACATGAAATGCATATGTGAAAATATTCAGTTCTTTATAGATGAAAAATTGCTCTATTTATAAATGTGTATACATGTTTATGTAGAGTATGTCAGAGTTTATTTGTTGGCCTCTATGAAGTTTACAGTTGTTTCACAATGTTTTGACTCCTCCAGGACAGATCATGAAAGTGCTTTTTTTTTTCATAAGCAAATACAGCCACTGAAATCTCTCTAAAAGTCAAAATGTTCCTGAAGCAATTCCAAACAGCACTGAAGAAAGTCACAAACTTTTGCCAGGTTAAATTTCACTACCTTTATAAACGAGTGACTTTTCAAAAGGCGGATACACACAAGACAATATTTTTATATCCATTTTCCCACCACAATTATAAAAAGAAAGTCTACTTCTCTTAACTGTCAGCTTTCTGACTTTGGAGTGCAAAATTGCTCTGGTGGTTTCATTAGTGAACCCTGGTATATACAATTGAAATATTCTCAAAAGTTCTTGTCGATTTTATTACAGTTTTAATTTTGATTTTTCTTGATTTATAATAAAAAACTCTCTTTTAAAAGAGAAAACTCTTCCATATGTTATATGAAAGGCTGAATGAAAAGGCTGATGACTGACTAATTTGAAGTAGGTTCTGCATCTTTGGTAGCTGATACTGGTTTTATAATGATTTTATCTTACAGCAGAATACAATGTTCTCTGCATAATAGTTATTCTGCATAATAGTTAACCTAGAAAGATCTGCTAGAGTCAGGTGAACACTTGCAGAAGTCAGCAATCTTCCAGAATTTTGAACAAAAATACTGTGATGCTGATTTGTCCATTCGTTTTGTCTACGGCCAACTTTAGTGAACTTGTGAAGGAATTCTTGAATTCTCCATGTATAATGTGTCTCCACTTTCTGCTGTGCTTTGCTCTACAAATACTTTATGGTTCACCTATCTTACTATGTCATGTCAAGATTTCTGTATGCCTCAGAAGTCCTTCTTCCCCTCTCTTCCCTTGTTAAGATTCTTACTGCCTCTCTGTAGTCATCCCATATCTCTTATGTCTTTCTCTTGAAATGTTTGTGTGCCTTCATGCAAAAGGTCAGTATTTTAAAACTCTTTGAATTTATAAAACTCTTAAGATACTGTTATGCCAGAAGATGTTTTTGGCAGCTATTAATTGGCATTTGATATAATGGCAAGTACCGATCTGGTGGACACTGCTGTCTTATCAGGGTACCAGGAGCATTGTATCCCCTTGTATTCCACCTCCTATTTCCCTCTTCCATCTCAGCTTTTTCACACACCTCAGACAATTCTGATGATTGACGTCTTGGAACATATCATGAACATTATCTAATTTGAAAAAGAGCTTTCTTTGGAATAAAGCTTATACCAAAGCTAAGATTATAAAAATTGGATTTTAGCCTCTTTTAGATCTCCTTCTTTTGGCGAAGAGAAAAGGGATCCCACACTGCACTAGGGAGCAAAATACAGCTTGCATCCTGTGAGTTGTATTATTACTCTTGAACAGATACTAAAAATGTAACCTGTACATAACTAAAATGTTAGTACTACATAAGAGCTCTGACATGAGGACATCTCCAAATAATTATTTTTTTCCAATATTTTTCTACCTCCTATTCTCAGATATTATATCATGTTTTCTCAGTTTCTATGGTTTTGGGGGTTTATTTGTTGGGTTTGGTTTTGGGTTTTTTTCAGGATGACCGTGCAGTGACTTACAAATATGAATAACGTTAATGATATTACTCACACAAGTTAGGCCAGTTCTTGTCCTCAAGATCTCTATGTTCTGTGCAGACATCCCTTTTCTATGCAGTTACTCCCTGCAAGGTCAAGAGATGCGGTGAAGGGTGGGCTTATTGGGTTGGAGAGAAGGAGAAACACATTCTTGGATTAGTCTTATGGCAATGACAGAGAAAAGATCACCACAGTTATACCTATAGGAGTCCCATCCACTTGGAGGTTTCCTTTAAAAGGACCTGCCTGAAGGCAATGGCCGGAGTCCCCAGTTTAACGGATTTCCAAAACTCACTGGTCAAAGCCCTAAGTAACTCAGTTTAGTTTTGAAGTTAGCCCTGTTTTGAGCAGGAAATTGGACAGATGACCCCAGAAGCCTTTTCAAGTTTAAATCTATTATTCAATGCCTTTTCTTTAAGAAATACAGTTTTTCACGTTGTCTAACATATATGATGGTAATATAGCCAACTGTTAGAGGATTTTAAGGATACTCAATAAGAGAGTGATAGTGCAGCCTTTTACAAGTCTTTCGTGAATTTATAATTGTAGACCCACACAAGCTTGGTCACATTGTGACTTTTATTGTTTGAATGTGTGTCTGATGTTGTTGTGTTCCTTACACTATGCATTTATCTTGCACAGTTATATATATCCCAGGATCTAATTAACTGTATTTTGGTATTTTTGTTACTTCCTAGAACTTCAAACAATGAGTCAGGCTGCTGAAGAAAGTTCCAGTTCCAGTGACACAGAACTGGAAATCGAGAAGGAGCAACCTATCTGTGCTCTAGCTCCAACTGTTTATAGCCGAGATGAAGGATCCACTGATGTGACAGGAAGTCCTGCTTTTCAATGTTTAGATGAGGTACCATATACCCCAGCTTTCTTTATCTATAACAGTGCATATTGTGTACAAATCAATTAATCTGTAATGTATATTTTGTTGTTAGTAATTGAAGATTGTTACCATAGGCTATCTGTAGCTTCCCTATTCTAAGTGGTAAGAACATTTTGTGAAGCAGAAACATATATGGGGCACATACTTCCTGGGGATGTTGTGCTCAATAGATAACCACCTTATTTTTTTCAGTGATCATGGCCTTAAAGGGAATGGGAATAGAGAGGTCTTGTTTTTGTAGTATGCTATCTATAGAGGTAATTGCATCATGATTTTTAGAAAAGCTCAATAGCTGCAGGAAAAATCCAAGGTAAGTGGCTCCTGAGGCACTAATAACTGATGATGACAGAAGAAACCTTTTGGAACTCAGTTTCTTTTGCAGAATTTTCTGTGTTAAGGAAACTTTTTGAATACTAGAAATATTTTAGAATTTAAGATATCAAATACATATCAAATGGAATCCTTAAAAATGTAATGCCAGAAGAGACAGTAAGAGATCATCTAGTCCAAAATTTACACTGAAGTAGATTCTCTGCACATATTTGTCTAATTTGTTCTTTAAAACTTTAATTGATGGAGATAGCTCTTTGATTTTCCTTTTCCAGCATTTCATTATTGCTAGAGTTTTTTAAAAAAGAAGTTTTTCTTAGATCCCAGTTTAAATTTCCTTTGGAGTGAATAATGCAGATTTCTTCTTGTCTTTCCCACAGCGACAATGGAGAGCAATCAATTTCTGCCCTCTTTATAATAATCATGTACAAATCCCTTATATCCTGACTAAGATTTGTTCATACTTCACGTTTTTCTTACTTTAAGTTGCTTTGCCTTGGTCTCTTTACAGATCTTGGGATCTGTCAGTTTGCTAGTCCAGCTCTCTCTCTCTGCCTTACTACCTAAGGTCAGTAGAAAGGAAGGGGCGAGAATTTGTAGTGAAGAGGAAAATAGGACTGCCCTTTTCCTATCCTGCTATTTGATTATACTGAACATAGCATGAAGCTGCACAGTCAATATGTCTCTAATCTCTTATGCATTCAAGTGGAGTACACAGGAGGGAGAGAGATTTTCACTTTCAGTCCAGTGCCACTGTATGGTGAGCCCACAGCTTCCAGTATTGTTGTAGCACAAAAAACCTTTCTTCTCAGTCCAAGGCAGCTGCAAAAGTCCAGGACAGGTCAACTCTCTTTGAGTTCTGCCTTACAGAAATCCTCATGTCTACTGAAATGTATAGAAGCTGCACTTTGAGGAGTACTATATTTTCCAGCTACTTGCATACTTTTTCTGTAGGTTTTCAGTTGTGGGGGAATTTTTGACATGTCAACAAGAAGCATATGCCCAGTATATGCTAGAAGATATTCTACACGTATGCTTTGTTTTCCTTACTTTTAATTGTGGGGAAAACATATTTCTAGCTTTATTCTAGAAAATGGTTAGATCATTTGGCTGATTTCTGCCCCCCCCGCCAATCTTTCCAAAGTGGTCATTTGGCATGTCAAATTTAAGGCCAACTTGTTTAATTCTGATAACATTATAAACCATTAATGGGAAATATAGGGTAACCTTAATACTTGAAGTTGTTCCCAGCTCGGGGAAAAAACGTGCAGTGGAAAACTGAAGTAAGCAATTTGCATAAGATTTTATGATGAGGTCTTTTGGTCATTTTGTCAATTTTAAAAGGGAACTATGACTCATTTATTCTTACCATAATTTTTAACAGTTCGTACTTGTGCTTTATGGGCCAGTTTGGCTTTTCATCACTTATTCACATTTCTTGTCTTCCACTGACGTGTTTGTTTTCCTTTGTTGAACTTTATACATAATTCAGAGACAAATATATGACTTCGGTCACCATAGAGGTTGTTGCATTGACACTGGCTTCTGCTTCTTGGAAGAGCTTTCAGAATTTTTCCACAGAAGCAGAATTGTATCATATTATCTCTGGTTTACTGGCTAGTCATTTATGCCTGCATAGCAGCAAAGACTTATCAGAAGGGACAGCTTTTGATATTATAAGATTTATTTGAGAGATATGTATCCCTTTTAGCAGTAAGCCTTCCAGTCAAGCCAGTCTTATTTTTCTCATGTAAATAGCAGATAGTCACACATATATATAGCAAGAAGTCAAACATGCACACTTTCTCCTCTTCATTTTTAATAGCACATAATAACATTGTTTAGCCTTGTGGGTAAGGTAAAAATATTAATAACTGGACAGACATTTGAACAAAAGCCGTCAGTCCATCATGACTTGCTTCTTTTCACCAATTGTTTTTATTATTACCAAGCTGACATCAGCCTAACTCAGTACTTCCTCTGTTGTTGGTTAGAGGACTGTCATACGTTCACAAAATGAAGTTTCCACTTCTTTTAGCTTTGTTGCTAGGTCCTTGAAATAAAGACCTTTGCTCTAATGCTTCTAATTTAATTTCTTGACTTGTGAATCATTCCTCATATCCTGTTTTCTTCTAGTGTACACTATTAAAAATAAATCAATCTGTATCATGTTGGTAACTTTCATGGAAAACTACATAGTCTAGTACCTGTGTGATGAAATAAACACATTACATGGATAAATGCTACATTAAGATGCAATAAATCATGCTGTTTTCATTTTTAATTTAATTTAGTGCATTATAGACCATTTATATGTAACTTGAGGCAGCAAAAAATGTGTTGAATTTTATGTCATGTACATTGTCTAAATTTCAAGAGCTAATAATTTTATAAAATTAATATTTTACTAGTAGCTAGCTTCAGCAAAATGGTCTGAATTTATACTCCTCTGTTGCAAGCAAATTTTTTTTTTTTTTTTTGCGACAGATGGTAATATAATACATTTTACCTCTCCCTTTATCCTTATATCATCCTTGTTACAACACTACTATTACTGCTAACGCAGCACAGGACATACTGAAATTACCACTTGAATGGAAAAAGCAACAGAACACGACATGAAACTGGATTAAAAGCTCAAAATTACAAGATTAAGCAAAATGAAAATAAAAAAGACTGATTAACAAATTGTGTCCTGCCCACTCTCATAGTTTTTGTCCTTGTAAATTTTTGTCCTTCCCTGCACTGTACAGTAACATTTTTTCACTCTGGACACTCAAGTTATTCTTTCCTTTCCTCCACCTGATCCAGGCTTTCCCATTTTAACGGGAACATAAATAAATAAAACATCAGTTGTCATAATGATGCTGTTGATGTTTAGTTTGTAATCTAATAATCTTTTCTGTTGCTTAATTTTTGTTCTGTTACCCAAATCACAATTAGTCCCAGACACAAAAAAGAGCCCTACTCTATACATCTTTCCAATTTGATAGTGAATCATGGACAGCTACACTCCAGGAACAGTTTTCAATCCACTTTATATTTGCAAAACTTCAAAGAGTTAATAAAGTTGATTGATTGCTCACAAAATCTACTGGTTCATCTTTTTGATTCGAGAGTCTCTCCAAAAACTAGTATTCTTCAGGTTCTTTCAGTTAGAAGGGAAAATCAGTCATGGAGCCTAGTATCTTTTAATTCTAACTAAACAGTTAATTTTTCTTATTTATAAATTATGTACAAGGTCCTCTCTTTCTGGGGGAAAAAAAAAAAGGAGAAATCAAGTGGTGGGAGGATAGCTTCTCCCAGTTTGAGGTCTCTTTCCGTTAGTATTATATTAGCAGTTTTTCACAGAATCACAGAATCGTTAAAGTTGGA